>NC_135227.1:19020418-19025980 GCF_052324685.1 Brachyhypopomus gauderio
CCACAGTGTCCCTTGTTTCTTTGTGCCAGCATGGCAGGTGTGTGTGTGTGTGTGTGTGTGTGTGTGTGTGTGTGTGTGTTTGTGTGTTTGTGTGTGTGTGTGTGTGTGTGTTTGCCCCTGCCCTCTCAGAAAATTCCCACTGTGCGCTTGGGGCCACAGAACACAGGAGACTCACATCGCCCAAATCACAGTAAAATCATGCTGTCTTAGCTTATCTTTTTCTGCCGTTCTCTATAATATGCAAAAACTGCAGGACACCTTTTAATTTTTTGTTTACTTTGATATTTTACTTACCACATTAATTAGATTTTAATGATTTATACAATAAATCTGCCAACATTAGTAGTAATATTGATAATAACATTATTATTAGTTTTGTTTTTTTTCTGGTCTCTAGAACATTGTTTTCTGTTTCGGAGTGGATAAAATCAGGAGAACAGTGTCGGCTACTTTAGGCTGCTAAATCCGTCTGCATAGGCCACACTTTGCCATACCTGTAGTGTGCCCTGCCTCTAGTGTCACGTGTGCCCTGCCTCTAGTGTCACGTGTGCCCTGCCTCTAGTGTCACGTGTGCCCTGCCTCTAGTGTCACGTGTGCCCTGCCTCTAGTGTCACGTGTGCCCTGCCTTTAGTGTCACGTGTGCCCTGCCTTTAGTGTCACGTGTGCCCTGCCTTTAGTGTCACGTGTGCCCTGCCTCTAGTGTCACGTGTGCCCTGCCTCTAGTGTCACGTGTGCCCTGCCTCTAGTGTCACGTGTGCCCTGCCTCTAGTGTCACGTGTGCCCTGCCTCTAGTGTCACGTGTGCCCTGCCTCTAGTGTCACGTGTGCCCTGCCTCTAGTGTCACGTGTGCCCTGCCTTTAGTGTCACGTGTGCCCTGCCTCTAGTGTCACGTGTGCCCTGCCTCTAGTGTCACGTATGCCCTGTCTCTAGTGTCACGTGTGCCATGCCTTTAGTGTCTAGTGTCACGTGTGCCCTGCCTCTAGTGTCACGTATGCCCTGCCTCTAGTGTCACGTGTGCCATGCCTCTAGTGTCTCGTGTGCCCTGCCACTAGTGTCACGTGTGCCCTGCCACTAGTGTCACGTGTGCCCCTGCCACTAGTGTCACGTGTGCCCTGCCACTAGTGTCACGTGTGCCCTGCCTTTAGTGTCACGTGTGCCCTGCCACTAGTGTCACGTGTGCCCTGCCTCTAGTGTCACGTGTGCCCTGTCTCTAGTGTCACGTGTGCCCTGCCTCTAGTGTCACGTGTGCCCTGCCTCTAGTGTCACGTGTGCCCTGCCTCTAGTGTCACGTGTGCCCTGCCTCTAGTGTCACGTGTGCCCTGCCTCTAGTGTCACGTGTGCCCTGCCTCTAGTGTCACGTGTGCCCTGCCTTTCATTTTCTTCTTCGTATGTTGTAGTTGGTACAGATTTGTGTGGGTTTTGGTCTTGATTACTTTCACTGTGGTGGATGTGGGTGGTGCTGAAACACCTGTTGTCTTCCAAACTGCTCTACCATCACCAGGCCTGCAGGGGGCGGTCATTATGCTTCTGGAAATACACAGTTACTTTCCACATCGTTCAAAAAAGCAGCAGAGGCTACGATAGCTGCCTGCACTCCTGGTGTTGGGAGGAATGCTGTGTGTGCGTGGGTGTGTGTGTGTATATACATACACCATATTTATTCATTGGGCTTTGGTTGAATTGTACTGGTTGTACTAGTTGAGGTTCATCATTCATTGTTTTACAATCTTTTCTTTCTTTCTTTCTTTCTTTCTTTGTGAGTCTTTCCCCCTATCTCTCGTTCTAAAAGAATCATTTAGATTATTCACGGCTGCATGTGTGACCTGTGGTAACATGAACAAAACCAAAATGAAGTTCTCTATGGGAATCTTTTGATATAATTTGCAGAAATCTGCCATGGTTCTGCATTAATAAACACTGTAATAAACAGGACCCTTACATATATTCATGTTCCAGTGATCTTAATCTTTAGAGCTGAGTAAATTGCGATTCGTGAAGAATCTTGTTTTTGTTTTGTTGTCACTCATACACCCTCTGGTGAGTTGCTACTGTGCTGTTTGCCTCACTGTGTGTATTTTTTGAGGTTGATGTTTTCCACCAGCGTACTTTTAATTTATTGTACGTGTCTGTGTGTGTGTGGGGTTGTGTGAGTTGTGGTATGAAAGGTTAAGGTTCTGTTTGAAGTGTCGAAACGGAAAAGTCAAGTAAGGGAGCTTAGGGACTCTTAAGTGCCCTAGATGAGATTTACACACACACACACACACACACACACACACACACACACACACACACACCGATATCTGACTTTGAACCAATTTCACTTAGCGATAAATTATTATATTATGCACACTATTATTGTACTGTGCTGAATCTGGTGCATGTCTAGCACAAACATGCATGCTGCTTTTCATCTGGCCCTCTCGCTGCCTCGTGAACGTCATGATCTAACAGTGAGATTGTGTTGCCTTCTATTCTGGATTCTTATGGCTCTAGAATTTGATTGTCTAGAAATGTTGCCGAAATGTCGATCTGAGTGGATCTCAGCTTAACGCTGTTCTCCGGGTTCTAGCTCAAGTCCACGTGTGTATGACATCATCGAGCCTTAGGTGCTCACAGGTTGTCTGGCCTGTGATGACCCCTGACCCCTAAGGAGAGGAGGCCCAGTACTGGTCTGAGGTCAGTTGTTTCCTGCTCGTGTCCTGATGAGCATAGTTAAACGGTGTTTGATCTCGTGTGTGAGTGCTGCTTCCTCTGTGTGTGTATCTGCCCTGGCCTGAAGCTTCTGCCTCCCTCTCTGTGCTTCTCTGCTTGCAGTAGCAGATGCTGGCCAACGGGGGGCGTTGTTATTCTGCTTTAGCATTGAGAATACTGGCCACCTTATGTTTAATACCCATGTTAGGGGCCCAAGCCGTGTGTTATCCCACACACGCACACAGATGCAGATACTCACAGATAAGGGCTGCTAGAGTCATTTGTTCCTTCAGGATTTGATGTCCCTCTTTCTTTATTAGATTCACATTTAGATGGAGAAACTCATTCACGTGTGTTCTAGTTTTGTCTCCGAGTTGCCGAATATTTCACTTTCATTGTTGTGTGTGCAGAACAGTGAGGTTTTGTGTGTGTGTGTGTGTGTGTGTGTGTGTGTGTTGTGGAATATGAATTCCGAGCAGTCCAGATCCGTGACGCTGCGTTTCGCTGTTTAACGGGATTAGGTCGGAGCGAGCCTGGTCTCCCAGAGAGCGGCCGGCCCAGCTCTCTGATTCAGGATTTGCGGGATTTGCGAATCCCGTTTTCCACATGATTCCGTCCCCTCAGCCAGGACGATAAGACTTCAAACACACAGTGTTAATTAATAATATGTTTACATTAGGCATGGTCATACCCAGCTTTCAGAGCACCATTCTAATTAAAGACAGCATGTAACTTCGCATTGTGTGTGAGTGTGGGGTTGGGGGTGTGTGAGTGTGGGGTGTATGTCTAATTTGAAGAGGAGCCTTTTAACAAAGCTAAGCTTACAAAGCTAATTGGAAGGAGATACATCAGATCTGATGGTCAAGATACTCTGTGTGTGTGTGTGTGTGTGTGTGTGTGTGTGTGTGTGTGTGTGTGTGTGTGTGTGTGTGTGTGTGTGTGTGTGTGTGTGTGTGTAATGAGAGGGACCCATGAGGTGCCCTCATTGTGTCCTTAATGCCACAACTTTGTTGTGCAGTTGTGGACTAGATCAACACAGACGGGAAGCTTTTACAACACACGTCCAAACACAACTAAAGAGTCGAGGCAGATTTAACCTTTACCATAAACATGAATCAGACCCGTTTCTCTCTGTCTGTCTGTCTCACTGTTTCTGTCTCTCTCTGTGTGTTTTTAGCCCAGTCCTGTTCCCAGCCCGGTCCTGGGAGTCAGGCCTAATGCGAGCCAGTGTCTGCTGGTATGGTGCAGGGAGGTAATGAAGGACTACCTGTGGAGTGAAGATCACCAACTTCACCACCTCCTGGAGGAACGGCTTGGCCTTCTGCGCTCTGCTCCACCACTTCAGACCAGACCTCATGTGAGCCTGCACACACACACACACACACACACACACACACACACACACACACACACACACACACACTTGTATTCTCTTTGTACATGTTCCGAACACAATATAATGGTTTTGCTAATGCATTTAAAAGACTGCAGATATTTCTGCTATTTTTGTCTCTCTCAATATGTCACTCACTCTCACTCTCACACTCACACACACACACACACACACACACACACACACACACACACACACACAGATGTATTCTTTCACACGCAAGCTGTGTTTCTGTTTAGTTGCTCATCATTTTTACCCAGGGGGGTCCCTTATTAGCGGATTATGGTCCTGATTACACCTTCTGGTAGTTTATTACCTACACGACCCAACAGTTTACCTGTATTTACTGTTACTGCTCACACACACTCGAGTTTTAGGCAGATTCACAAACACTTATCAATGCGATAGCAGGATTACATTTCCCCATCTCTTACACACACACACACACACACACACACACACCATACTATACCATATACACACACACACACCTATATAGCTCCTCTCTGTGAGGGGGTAGGCAGCCTGTGTGTGTGTGTGTGTGTGTGTGTGTGTGTGTGTGTGTGTGTGTGTGTGTGTGTGTGTGAGAGAGAGAGAGACATGGCGATCCTAATCCCTCTGTCGAATTTTGTGAGCATTTGTGAATCTGCTCTCTTCAGCATGACTCAAATCCTCCTTAATTACAAACATTTACACCTGCAGTCCCAACACTAGCCAAGCTAGCGCACACACAACCCCCCCACACGCCTGGTCTAGTTGGCACGTGCCATAGGTCGTCTACAAGGTCATTGTGAACTGTTCATTATGTATACATGTGCATCCTTCATAAGAAACTCTGATGTTTTATAGCTGATAGGAATTTACAGTCATGTGAAAATAAAATGCACCTTCTTTTTAATCCAGGGTTTGGCGTATCAAGGGCCTAATAATAAAACACACCCGATCCTTAGCAGATCTTAAAATTAGGTAAATACAACTTTATATGAAAAACACGACACATATTTTTTTATTTAACAAAAATTAAGCCAAAATGGAGAAGCCATATGTGAATAACTAAGTTCAGCCCCATGAATCAGTAGCTCGTACAAACACCTTTAGCAGCCGGTAAGTGACTTTATGCATTTTGGTCTAGTTTTGTTAAATAACGACATGGTGTAATAGGAAGAGGTGGCCTTCATCATAGATTGTGTTCACATCATTTTAAGACCTGCTAAGGAACAAATTATATTTATTATGTCCTGATACATAAAACCACAAAATTCATAGACATTTAACAGACTAAAGAAAATAGACTCAGAGAGAGAGAGAGAGATCCAAAAAGGAGTCTTCACTAACTCTTCCATGATCAGAGCAGCAGCCAGTAAAAGAACTCACTGGCTTTTTATCAAACTAAATGTTTTGGTTGAGTTGCTTTGGCTTTTGTCGCTGTTTAAACTACTACAAACTACCTACTAAATTTGTTTTGGGTCGCTTGTATC
>NC_135227.1:19026480-19056480 GCF_052324685.1 Brachyhypopomus gauderio
GCATGTCTCTTTTTGTTGTTAAGTGAGGGTTCTCTTCCTCTCCGGTAATGTGTAGAGTCCTGTTGAGGACCTCAGAGCAGAGCGGCTACGCAGAGCATCCGAACGCCTCTGTGGGCCTGTCGTCTTCAGCAAGGAGTCCGCCGTGCGCAAGACGCAGCTCAAGTCCTTCAGCCAATACGTAGAGACTAAGCCAGGTGAGGCCCCGCCCACTAACCGACATGACACTCCCTCCTCTGCTGTACCTCAGCTCTAATAAGCACACAAATACATTTTCTCCATACACACAGTCTCCATACATGAGATGTATGAGGCATCCATAGATCTCCATAGACATACAAGGTTCTTCAGACTTGAAGACTTCAGAGACTTAGCCACACCCATCTCTCTACTGTGTGTACCTGAAAATAACCGAGGGGCTCACCACATCCTTCTGGAGAAGTTTGCTGATTGGTAAATACACCTGGATTGTGTTTCTGGATTCTCAGAGCTACTACTTTAGTTATAGCTTCCAGAATGTATAGACAGTTTAGCCAAAGTATTCCTAAAATAAACCGCTTACAGCAGCTTTATTACATTTACATTTTATGTACGTCGCATTCTTTGCAGTGTTGTCCCAACGATATGTGGTAATATAAAGAAACACCCCTCAAAAACAGGGGAATGAACATTTACCTGACAAATTTTAATGTTGCTTTGTGTTTGTGTGTTTCAGGTTTAAAAAGTGCTGGAATTTAGGCTAAAGTACTTGAAAATGCTTGAAACTGTAACTACTTCGTTTCACAACAAATGTACGTCACTTTCAAGGTCCATTTCAATATTTCCCAGCACGTTAAACTTACATACATGTCATACATATACTCAAAATGATTAAAAATAATTAGCTTTTTTTATCACATTATTTAATGGTTGTTTATTTTCAAAATGCCCAATCTTAACGTCTTCACGTTCTCTCATGTTTCGTCCTGGAATTACAAGAGGCTCGTATTTGTTAACGTAATACAAGAGAATTGTTCAGTCAGATAGCTATTTGTTGTGAAACGAAGTAGTTACAATTTCAAGCATTTTCAAGTACTTTAGCCTAAATTCCAGCACTTTTCAAACCTGAAACACAAAGCAAAATTAAAATTTGTCAGGTAAATGTTCCTTCCCCTTTTTTTGAGGGGTGTTTTTTATACTACCACTTCTTTATACTACTGAAGCCTTGTTTATACTTTGCGTGGCAAGTAAACGCGCCGTTTGTGGAAGTTTGCGCGAGATGTGAGGAGTTGCACGCTACTGTTACTTGCGAAAGTATAAACCTAGCTTTAGAATGTGCGTTTCACAGACCTAACCAATACCCACCTGACAGTGTCAAAGCGAAAGCAATAACTGAGAAACTGGTTGAATTTGTCGCTTTGGATGACCAGCCCTTATCAGTCGTTGATAATATAGGTTTTCGATGACTAATTGAACATTTAGAGCCACGGTACAACTTGCCTAATCGGTGCTACCTTACTCTATATTTACAAAAATAGTTGTAATGAATTATGTTGGCCAGCTATCCTATTGTTTTGAATATATAAACCTACCTTAATTAAGCAGAAAGAAAATGTTGCTACAAAACCATACTTGCTGTCTTTGAATGGTTATTATCAGCTGATTAAGCTTATTTGTTGTAGGTATTTCACAAGTTCAGACTCCATGCAAAAGACTCCATCAAGAAAAGCCTTAAATTGATGCTAAAGTAAAGCTAAGCCATGTTTATGCACAAAAGCTCCACTTATGTTTGTTTAAACTGAACTTGCTGCACCTTTTGTTTGTACACTGGCTTTTTTTTTCCCCCAAAATTTGAGGCTTTGTTACATGCAAATAACCAAGCAGCTCAAACCTTTTTTTACATACTTTTACATTAGCACTTTTTAAGTTAAAGCAACTTGCTTAAATATGAATTGAATGTAAACAATTAAAAAGCTGTGAAGCTTAGTGAGATTATGCTTTCCTTCTTGCACATGTTTCTGCATTGTGGCAAATTTTTATTTTTTCAAAGCTCTGAAACCTTTTAATGTACAGTTACTTAACCAGTAAATTTAAGTCAGAGCTGGAATCGGTACTCCGTATCGGCAGATACCTGAAAAGCTGGTATCGGTAAGGAAAAAGTGGTATCGGTGCATCCCTAGTCACGCCCACAGTCCTCTGGCTGTGCACATGCTGAGTTGGAGTTTATTGTCCTCGGCAGCGTAACCCGATGAGCAAAAGCTGCATTTAAATACATCAATTCATGAAGAGCCAATAAAGTTGAAGGAGCCTCAGGGTCGAAAGAACTGGCTGAGAACACAATCGCCTGGGAGTCTTGGCCCCGCCCCTTCTTAGCATTGGCTGCATCACTGCTCGACTCTGTCGGTCAGGACAAGCCCTAAAGTCTTGGCCCCGCCCCTTCTCAGCTGCACTAACTCCTCAGTACCGCAGAGTGACTACCAGACAAGCCGGGTGACAGAAGACACAGCCAACAAGCTCAGTAACTGTTTACTATTGAGAACTAAATGGGTCTGAGTGTTGGGTGGTAATATCTCAGGCACGTTTGACATCCGTTAACCTGATATGACTGTGAACCACCTAAACCAAGAATGCTCTCCTCACCTGGAAAGTGGCTTACATGGTGGTGCTACTCTAACCTTGCAAATGCAATGTCTCTCTGTCTCTTCCTCTCTCTTCCCCTCTCTTCTCTTTTCCTCTCTCTTCTCTCTCTTTCTCTTCCCCTCTCTCCCTCTGTCTTCCCCTCTCTTCCTCTTTTCCTCTCCCTCTCTCTTCCCTCTCTCTCTCTCTCTCTCAATTCAATTCAATATAGCTTTATTAGCATGACTGTATAGGGTACAGTGTTGCCAAAGCATTACAGCAATGTTAACAATGACAATAACATTCACATCTCTCTCTCTCTCTCTCTCTCTCTCTCTCTCTCTCTCTCTCTCTCTCTCTCTCTCTCTCCTCCCTGTCCGGTTCTCCTGTTCCAGAGGTGAGGAGGCAGAGGTCTGTACCCGAGGAGCTGAGGAGTGCTGTGGAGGACTCGGATATGCGTAGGCCCCACCGAGGACGAGGTACTTCCTACCGCACACCACGTCTCTCACGGACGCCACGCCAGCACCGCCCCTCTGTGTCTCTGTGTCTCTCTGTGTCTCTGTGTCTCTCTCACGGACGCCACGCCAGCACCGCCCCTCTGTGTCTCTCTGTGTCTCTGTGTCTCTCTCACGGACGACACACCAGCACCGCCCCTCTGTGTCTCTCTGTGTTTCTGTGTCTCTCTCACGGACGACACGCCAGCACCGCCCCTCTGTGTCTCTCTGTGTCTCTGTGTCTCTCTCACGGACGACACACCAGCACCGCCCCTCTGTGTCCCTCTGTGTCTCTGTCCCTCTCTCACGGACGACACGCCAGCACCACCCCTCTGTGTCCCTCTGTGTCTCTGTCTCTCTCTCACGGACGCCACGCCAGCACCGCCCCTCTGTTTCCCTCTGTGTCTCTGTCCCTCTCTCACGGACGACACGCCAGCACCCGCCCCCTCTGTGTCCCTCTGTGTCTCTGTGTCTCTCTCACGGACGACACGCCAGCACCGCCCCTCTGTGTCCCTCTGTGTCTCTGTGTCTCTCTCACGGACGACACGCCAGCACCGCCCCTCTGTGTCCCTCTGTGTCTCTGTGTCTCTCTCACGGACGACACGCCAGCACCGTCCCTCTGTGTCCCTCTGTGTCTCTGTGTCTCTCTCACGGACGACACGCCAGCACCCGCCCCTCTGTGTCCCTCTGTGTCTCTGTGTCTCTCTGTGTCTGCCCGTCCCTCTATCACGGACGCCACGCCAGCACCGCCCCTCTGTGCCTCTCTGTGTCTCCCCGTCCCTCTCTCACGGACAACACGCCAGCACCGCCCCTCTGTGTCTCTCTGTGTCTCTGTCCCTCTCTCACGGACAACACGCCAGCACCGTCCCTCTGTCTCTCTGTGTCTCCCCCGTCCCTCTCTCACAGACGACACGCCAGCACCGCCCCTCTGTGTCTCTCTGTGTCTCTGTCTCACGTGTCTCTCTCACACACGTAAGCAATCTCCTTCTTTTTTAAATACTGATACTGATCATCTTTACTTTTAAGCCAGAGACACTCTGGCTATAACAAATTAAACTGCACTGATAACTGTCCCATTAGGAATATAAAGAGGGAGGTGGGGGGGGGATCAGCGTTTTCTTCACTTCCTCCCCCCCTCACCATCTTTTAGCCTTCACTCTCTCTCACTCCCTCTCTCTCTCTCTCTTTCTTTCTCTCTCACTCCCTCTCTCACTCTCTCTTTCTCTCTCACTCACTCCCTCTGACCCTCTCTCTCTATCTCCCCCCCTCCCCTCTGTCTGTCTCTGTCTCTCTCTCTCCCCCCTCCCTCTTCTCTCCTCCCCCCCCCTCCCTCTCTCTCTTTCTCTCTCACTCCCTCTCTCACTCTCTCTTTCTCTCTCACTCACTCCCTCTGACCCTCTCTCTCTATCCTCCCCCCCTCCCTCTGTCTGTCTCTCTCTCTCTCGTCCCCCTCCCTCTCTCTCTCCCCCCCTCCCTCTCTCTCTTTCTCTCTCACTCCCTCTCCTCACTCTCTCTTTCTCTCTCACTCACTCCCTCTGACCCTCTCTCTCTATCTCCCCCCCTCCCTCTGTTAGTCTCTGTCTCTCTCTCCCCCCCCCTCTCTCTCCCCCCCCCTCTCTCTCTCTCTCTCTCTCTCTCCCCCCCCCCCTCTCTCTCTCTCTCTCTCTCTCTCACTCTCTCTCTCTCTCTCTCTCTCTCTCTCCCTCTCTCTCCCCCCCCCCCATCTCTCCTCTCTCTCTCTCTCCCCCCCCTCTCTCTCTCTCCCTCTCTCTCTCCCCCCCCCTCCCTCTCTCTCTCCCCCTCTCTCTCTCCCCCCCCCCCCTCTCTCTCTCCTCTCTCTCCTCTCTCTCTCTCTCTCTTCTCTCTCCTCTCTCTCTCTCTCGTCTCTCTCCTGTGCTCTGATTGTTGCTGCAGGCTTGAAATGTGGCTCTTCATTCATACAAGAGAACTTAATTATTACATTCAGTTTAAACAGTGTTGGGTGAGTCTGGGTGTGTGTGTTGGTGTGTTTGGGTTGTGTGTGGTGTGTTTGGGTGAGTCTGGGGTGTGTGTGTGTGTTGGGGTGTGTGTGTGTGTTGGGTGAGTGGGTGTGTGTGTGTGTTGGGGTGTGTGTGTGTGTTGGGTGAGTCTGGGTGTGTGTGTGTGTTGGGGTGTGTGTGTGTGGTTGGGTGGGTCTGGCCTTGGGTGTGTGTGTGTGTTTTGGTGTGTGTGTGGGTTTGGGCGTGTGTGTTTGTTGGGTGGGTCTGGCCTTGGGTGTGTGTGTGTGTTTGGGCATGTGTGTTTGTTGGGTGGGTCTGGCCTTGGGTGTGTGTGTGGGTTTGGGGCGTGTGTGTTTGTTGGGTGGGTCTGACCTTGGGTGTGTGTGTGGGTTGGGGCGTGTGTGTTTGTTGGGTGGGTCTGGCCTTGGGTGTGTGTGTGGGTTGGGGTGTGTGTGTTTGTTGGGTGGGTCTGGCCTTGGGTGTGTGTGTGTGGGTTGGGGTGTGTGTGTTTGTTGAGTGGGTCTGGCCTTGGTTGTGTGTGTGAGTTGGGGTGTGTGTGTGTGTTGGGTGGTCTGGCCGTGTGTGCGGGTTGGGGCGTGTGTGTGTGTGTTTGGTGGGGGTATGTGTGGGTTGGGGTGCGTGTGTGTTTGGGTATGTGGGTCGGTGCATGTGTGTGGCGTGTGTGTGTGGGTGGGTGGGGCTTGGGCTGAGTGTGTGGGTGAGTGGCTGTGTTTGTCTCAGAGAGTAAAAGTGTGTGAGTGAGAGAGGGAGAAGCTTCGGCAGAGGAAAGAACGCAGGAGAGGGTGTTTGTTCGTGTGTGTGTGTGTGCGTGTGTGTGGTGTGTGTGGAGACCCCAGGCCAGCCCTCTCTCTGTGTGGGGGTTAATGGGTGTTGAACCCAGCCATTACCCAGCTCAGTCAGAATTACCCTCCCAATGATGTTTGCATTAATATAATATATATGGTAATTTCTGGCCTTAATTACAGCAGAGCAGGAGCGCTGATCATGTGTAAAATTGATTTTGGGGAGGAGAGTTCTGATAGAGCTGCACAAACCACCCGTGATGGACGGCTGCACCAAACCCACCAAAAAGTGCTGGCTAGCAGGAAAAATAGTGCTCCTTTCTCTCCCTCCATCCTCTTCCATCTTTATCTTTCTTCCTTCTCTCTCCTTCTCCCTCTCTCCCCTCCCTCTCTTCCTCTTCCCTTTTCTCTGTTCTACTTTCCTATTAAAATGTGGCATATCAGCAGTGTATGTGTGTGTATGTATGTATGTATGTGTATAATATATATATATGTGTGGTGTGTGGTGTGTGATTTTCCAGCTGTCCTTTAAATTGAGAGTTTAAATACACGTTTCTCTGCCCTCTTTCTGGGTTTGAGAGAGAAGGAGGGATGAGAGGATGTAGGAGAGATTGTGTGTGTGTGTGTGTGTGTGTGTGTGTGTGTGTGTGTGTGTGTGTGTTGTGTGTGCGCGTGTGAGCACTCTGCTACCCTTTCTTGCACACAATGTGTGTACGCGCACGTGTTTTAAGTGTGTGTTTGCAAGTGTGCATGTGTTAGTGTTTCTGTGTGGTGAGGCTGTGTGTGTGGATTTGTTAGTGTTTCTGTGTGTTGAGGGTGTGTGTGTGCATGTGTTAGTGTTTCTGTGTGGTGAGGGTGTGTGTGTGTGGATGTGTTTGTGTGGTGAGGGTGTGTGTGGATGTGTTAGTGTTTTCTGTGTGTTGAGGGTGTGTGTGCACGTGTTAGCGTAGTGTGGTGAGGGTGTGGGGATGTGTTAGTTTTTCTGTGTGGTGAGGGTGTGTGTGGATGTGTTAGCGTTTCTGTGTGGTGAGGGTGTGTGTGTGTGTGTGGATGTGTAGCGTTGTGTGGTGAGGGTGTGTGTGTGTGGATGTGTTAGTGTTTCTGTGTGGTGAGGTTGTGTGTGTGGATGTGTTAGTGTTTCTGTGTGGGTGAGGTTGTGTGTGTGGATGTGTTAGTGTTTCTGTGTGGTGAGTGGTGTGTGTGTGGATGTGTGTTAGTGTTTCTGTGTGGTGAGGGTGGTGTGTGGATATGTTACTGTTTCTGTGTGGTGAGGGTGTGTTTGTGTGTGTGTGTGTGTGTGTGTGGTGGTGAGGGTGTGTGTGTGTGTGTGTGTGTGTGTGTGTGTGTGGTGAGGGTGTGTGTGTGTGTGGTGAGGGTGTGTGTGGTGTGGTGAGGTTGTGTGTGTGTGTGTGTGTGTGTGTGTGTGGTGTGTGTGTGTGTGTGTGTGTGTGTGTGTGTGTGTGTGGATGTTAGTGTTTCTGTGTGGTGAGGGTGTGTGTGTGTGTGGATGTGTTTAGTGTTTCTGTGTGGTGAGGGTGTGTGTGTGTGGATGTGTTAGTGTTGTGTGGTGAGGGTGTGTGTGTGTGTGTGTGTGTGTGTTGTGTGTGTGTGTGTGTGTGTTAGTGTTTCTGTGTGGTGAGGGTGTGTGTGTGTGGATGTGTTAGTGTTTCTGTGTGGTGAGGTTGTGTGTGTGGATGTGTTAGTGTTTCTGTGTGGTGAGGGTGTGTGTGTGGATGTGTGTTAGTGTTTCTGTGTGGTGAGGGTGTGTGTGGTGAGGGTGTGTGTGTGTGGATATGTTACTGTTTCTGTGTGGTGAGGGTGTGTGTGTGTGGTGAGGTTGTGTGTGTGTGTGTGTGTGTGTGTGTGTGTGTGTGTGTGTGTGTGGTGTGTGTGTGTGTGTGTGTGTGTGTGTGTGTGTGTGTGTGTGGATGTGTATGTGTGTGTGTGTGGATGTGTTAGTGTTTCTGTGTGGTGAGGGTGTGTGTGTGTGGATGTGTTATTGTTTCTGTGTGGTGAGGGTGTGTGTGTGTGGATGTGTTAGTGTTTCTGTGTGGTGTGGGTGTGTGTGTGTGTGTGTGTGTGTGTGTGTGTGTGTGTGTGTGTGTGTGTGTAACACTATAAAGGTAATAGTGCTGTGACACTTAAAGGACACACTGCTCCCTCTGCCTTTCTCATGTCGCCGTGGTAACCCCAGTGTCATTACTTAGATGATGGCTTTTTTTTTTTTTTTTGCAAAATAAAACAATTAGTAAATCCAAAAATTTAACTAATTATATCTAGAATATTAATTTTGCATCAACACCACCAGTAGTACGACATTTGGCAATATATATATCGACACAAACCATAATTTTATTTAATTCTTTTTTTGTTGTTGTTTGTTTTGTTTAATTTCTGTTCCAGTTGTTTTAAATAAGAATATTGAAGTGTGTGTATGTTCAGTGTGACACGTGATGATTAACCTCCTGTCTTTCTCTCCTCATCCCTTCTGTCTCTCATCCCCTCTCCTGTTTCCCTCTCTCTCTCTCTCCCTCTTTCTCTCTCTCTCCCCCCTCTCTCTCTCCTTCCCTCTCTCTCTCCCTCTTTCCCTCTCTCTCTCTCCCCCCCCTCTCTCCCTCTCTCTCCCTTCCTCTCTCCTTCCCTCTCTCTCTCCCTCCCTCTTTTCCCTCTGTCTCTCTCTCTCCCCCCCCTCTCCCTCTCTCTCCCCCCCCTCTCTCTCTCCCTCTCTCTCCCCTCTCTCTCCCTCTCTCCTCCCTTCCTCTCTCCTTCCCTCTCTCTCTCCCTCCCTCTTTCCCTCTGTCTCTCTCTCTCCCCCCCTCTCTCCCTCTCTCTCCCCCCCTCTCTCTCTCCCTCTCTCTCTCTCCCTCTCTCTCTCCCTCTCTCTCCCCCCCTCTCTCTCTCTCTCTCTCTCTCCCTCTCTCTCCTTCTCTCTCTCTCTCTCCCTCTCTCCTCTCCTCCCCTCTCTCTCTCCCCCTTCCTCCCTCTCTCCCTCTCTCTCTCTCTCTCTCTCCCTGCCTCTCTCTCTCTCTCTCTCTCTCTCCCTCTCTCTCTCTCCCGTGTTTGTTCTTGCCCCAGCAGAACGCGTTCAAAGACACCAGTCAGTATGTGGTGGGGGAGCTGACTGCTCTGGAGAGTGAGCAGAGACACATTGACACTCGTGCGTCCTGCGTGGAGAAGCGTCTGCGCTATCTCATGGACACAGGTACCCGCGCCCAATTACGCCGTAAACAGTTTTGGCAAATTGAGCGTTCACTAACTCTTATGGAGTTTGGGAAGTGGGGCACGTTTGAAGGCGATGAGTGCCCGGGCGGAGGCGGGCGGAGGCGTGGGGGGAGGGGGGTAAAGGGCGGTGGGTGTCTGGTGGAGGGGGGGGGGGGCTCTCTGGCCCGCCGCGATAAGCAGAGCTTCGCGGGAGCCGATAACGGGCACTGATAGCGGCCGCCAGCCGGGCACTATTGAACAGAGGCCGTGCAGTAGAGCGCAACATGCCTCGTATATCTGGCCTGCATTGATATGCTGTAGCAGAGAGAGGGAGGAAAAGAGGAAGAGAGGAGAGAGATGGAGGGAGAGAGGGAGGGAGGGAGGAGAAAGGGGAGGGAGCGAGGGCGGAGAGAAGGAAGAGTGGAGGAATAGGGGAGGAAAGCAGGATATGGTGGAGGGGTGAAGAGGGGTCAGAGCAGAGGATTGTGGGATTGCACTGTGGTTGAAATAATGCCGTAGACAGCGATACATACCTGTGCACCTCTTCCCCACATTCTCTTAAACACATGTATGTCTGCAAAGGATCTGCTATGTCTATGTGCATCGTGTGTGTGTGTGTGTGTGTGTGTGGTGTGTGTGTGTGTGTGTGTGTGTGTGTGTGTGTGTGTGTGTGTAAAGGCTGTATGCCAGTGGTTGTACATGTGCATGCAGACATTTTTTCTGCTGTTAAAGTGTGACGTGCTGCTCGGTGTGCAGGAAGGAACAGGTGAATTCTGACCCCGGGGTCCAGCCACAGAACCCCCAGTAGTAAACATCCCCGCCACACACCCCCCCCCCCCCCCCCCCCCACACACCCCCCCCACTAGCACAAGCTCTGAGAGCCCGAGGGAGTGTGTGTGTGACAGGGTGGGGAAAACACAGACGGTTGGGCTTATATGGCTCTTGGTTGAATTGCTCTGATATCAGAACTATCTCTCCATTTTGTGCGTGCCCACTAACCCCCCAGCCGTGGTCACACCCCTCCATCGGCTGTCGGGCCCGTAGACTCCAGAGGCATTGTGGGAACCTGGAGGGGCTTTTGACTGGGCTGTGATATGAAAAGGAAGCAGCTGACTGCCTAGAACACCAGCTCAGATACACCTGCACACACTCACCTGGCTCAGATACATCTGCACACACTCACCTGGCTCAGATACACCTGCACACACTCACCTGGCTCAGATACACCTGCACACACTCACCTGGCTCAGAGGGCACGGAGAGGGCGGGGCCTCATCTACCTGTGTGTGTGTGTGTGTGTGTGTGTGTGTGTGTGTGTGTGTGTGTGTGTGTGTGTGGTGTGTGTGTGTGTGTGTGTGTCTATGTGTTTGTGTCTGTGTGTGTGTGTGGGTCTGTGTGGGTGTGTGTGTGTGTGTGGGTCTGTGTGTGGGTCTGTGTGTGTGTGTGTGTGTGTGTGTGTCTGTGTGTGTGTGTCTGTGTGTGTGTGTGTGTGTGTGTGTGTCTGTGTGTGTGTGTGTCTGTGTGTGTGTGTGTGTGTGTGTGTGTGTGTGAGTGTGTGTGTCTGTGTGTGTGTGTGGGTCTGTGTGTGTGTGTGTGTGTGTGTGTGTGTGTGTGTGTGTGTGTGTGTCCTCCTATTGGCCACTCACCACCCTGTTAAACTCATATTCTAATGCACACAGATGTTCATAATTCTGATCTCGAATCACAGAATGACGCTGTTTCCTCCACCTTGATGGTTCTGTGTGGCTTTATGTTAGAGGCGCACCCGCACGCTCAGTGTGTGATTAGCATGACCTCAAGTCAGACATCATGTGAGGGATGGTTTCTAGGTGACTGCAGTCATGAATCCATCCCATAGTAAACAGAGGTGTGCGTGAGACTTGTATTAGTCGAAAAGCTCACGTTAATGTGCTGTGTTATGTTTGTTAAAGTGCATTAAAGTTCACGTTCGAGCACTTTAGAGCTGCCATGATTAGTAGACCTAGTCCACGATAAATAGTCGACGACTAATTTAATAGTCGATGCGTCGTGTTTTTTTTTCTCTCCAAACTGCTGCGGCAGTTTCCCACTGCTGCGTCTGCCTTTCTGTCCCTAACGCACATGCGCAGTAGTGGAAACCGGGGTAGACCGTGGACGACATCCCAGGACGTTATACAGACTGGTATCATGACTACCTGGCTACGGGACTCAAAAGTGTGGGATCATTTTCTTAAAGTGAAAAAGTGTGGGATCATTTTCTTAAAGTGATCCCACACTTTTGAGTTCCGTAGTCGGGTTCCGAAACGCGTGCAATATCTGCAAGGCAGAACTTTCCTTCCACGGCAGCACAACCGCGATGTACGAGCACCTGAAGCATGTTGTGGCTGATTGTGACAATGATGAAGAGGGACCGTCATCTCTGTCATCTAAATTGCTAGTTAGCTGCTAAAGTTAGTGTAAACAGAGCATTAATTTAGTACTTACTTATCGTGGTAGCTGTAAAAGTTAATGATTAATGATAGTGATTTATTTTATTAGCCTTAGCATGCATTTGTGTGTTTTCTGTAACATCAGTGAGACCAAAACTTTATTTTTGTGAATAATTACTTAGTTTCAGGTACCTACCTAATTTGATTTAAATGTAGCTAAGTTTGATGCCAGAGACAAATGAAAGAAAGAAAAACCTTAAAAAAAAAAAAAAAAATTATTATTTTTTATTATTATTAATGTATTTATTTTTGTGTTGTTTAAGCCAGTACCTTATCCTTATTTTAATAATTGTTTGTTGCAACAAGCTGCATATTTCTTTAAAGGTTTAATGAACTATGATCTGAATTGTTTTGATTTTTAGTTAGCATATAGCTGAAATCTAATGATGGTTATATAATAGCAGTTGCGTTCTAGTGCGATAAGCTGTATGTTATATATTAAATTAACGTACGATCCGATTAGTCGACCAATCATAAAGTTTTCGGCGGTTAGTCGACTATAAAAATAATCGTTTGTGGCAGCCCTACTTTGAAATGAAGCTGCGTTAAATCTCAGATGTGTGCTTTAAGGTTTATACTGAATTGAGTTGAAGCCTTTTTTGTTCAAGGATTCAAGGATTCAATGAGTGTTTATTGTCATTCGCATCACATTTGCATGGGGTGGAACGAAATTTTTATACTCAAGTCCCGGTAATACAAATATACATAATTATCTAAAACAATTAAAGTAAAGAGCAGTAATGGAGCTAGTTATTTTAGAAGAATATATATGTAATAAATAATATATACACACAGGGCATAATTTAAACGCAGACAGTAAGTCCACAATAGCAGCAACATGATATAAAGTGACCAGAGTTCAATAAAGTGACCGGTGAGTAAGTGGCCTTGAACAGAGTCAGAGCAGTGAGTTGTTAGGTGGAGTTTATGAGTCTCACAGCTTCCGGAATGAAACTGTTCCTCATTCTGGTTGTCCTACACTTTGTCACTGTATTTTTGAATTTTTATGTCGTTTAATTGAAGTCATTAAGGTGTGTTAAAGCTCACATTGATGTGCTTTGGAAAGATTTGATGAGCATTAAGCGTTTGATGATGTCTGCAAATATTGGAGCCAGTGAGCGGAGCTATCAGAACTCCAGTGGGTGACATGTCTGCAGCTATTGGAGCCAGTGGGCGGAGCTATCAGAACTCCAGTGGGTGACATGTCTGCAGCTATTGGAGCCAGTGGGCGGAGCTATCAGAACTCCAGTGGGTGACATGTCTGCAGCTTTTGGAGCCAGTGGGCGGAGCTGTCAGAACTCCAGTGAGAGCTTTTGGAGCCAGTGGGCGGAGCTATCAGAACTCCAGTGAGTGACGTGTGTATATGCATATGTGAGTGCATGCATTAGTGCATATGTGTGTGTGTGAGAGAGAGAGCGCGCGCATGTGTGGGGATGTGTGTTGCAGTGTAATCCAGGATCAGTTTTGCCCCTGTGCTGGGTATAATATGAAAGCCAGACGCTGACTCCAGACCAGTTAGAGAGGCAGCCGTGCAGGTCTAGCCTGTATTACACACATATCTGCAGGAGATAGATAGGCCTTGCTCAGCCAGGTGTGGGTGTTCCAGCACAGGTAAGCCTATGTGCATGCATGCGTGTGTGTGTGCGAGCATGTGTGTGTGTGTGTGTGTGTGCGTGTGTGTGCGTGTGTACGTAAACCTGGTACAACACACTTTCGATCCTAAAGACAGAGAAACTCATTTCTGACGGATAGAGGAGTTTTAAAACTGATGTTAGCTTTAGTATCATGTGCTGTATGACTCCATTGGGAGGCCTTCATCTCTTCATAATCATACTCCTCACTCACTCATCACTATCCATGTAGTTACTTTACTCATCTGTTAAGAAGTGTTATGGGGTATAAGTATAAACCTGCAACTCTTTCACATTTTCCCTCTCTCTCTCTCTATCTATCTCCTTCTCTCTCTCCCCCCTCCGTCTCTCCCCCTCCTCACTCTCTCTATCTCCTTCTCTCTCTCTCCCCCGCTCTCCCTCTCTCTTTCTCTCCCTCTCTTTCCTACTCTCTATCTCTCCCCCTCTCTATCTCTCCCCCTCTCTCTCTCTCCCCTCTCTCTTTCTCTCCCCCCTTTCTCTCTCTTCCCCACCCCCCTGCCCTGCTGCTCTGGTTTAGATTAAGCACACTGCTGAATTCAGTGCTGTTATGTAGGCGCCCCAGAAGAATTCACAGTAATTGGGCTGCTTAATTTATTTACTGGGCGCAGTTCACAGCACATTAGAGAATGGAGATAATTGAACAAGAATTGTCAAGTGTCTTCTGATATCAGACACATTACAGAAGGGAGCATGCATAAAAACTCCATTTCTATGCAACCATTGTTTATGGTAATTAAGTACACAGATTTGTTCCTTGGTTGCCTTCCAAGCTTATGGCAACCACCATTGTTGTCCTCTATTAATATGTAATCAGTAAATAGTTTAATTTTCTAATCTGCAGTTGGAGAATTCACTTTCTAACAACTCTTAATTACGGCAGCGCCCTAATGATGTGGGCACTGACAGACGCCCTGTCCGTAAACGGAGAGGCGGAGTTTTCCCTGGGGGGGGGGTGGAGTTTGCTCGGGGAGGGGGCGTTCCCACTGAAACTCCTTCTTAATGACCTTATTTCTGTAGCAGGGAGCGCTTGGCCCTGTTAGCCCCACACCCTCCCAAACAAAAATGTAAATGAATGATTTAAACTGCTTCAGAAATACACCCTACAGCCACAAATATATTAAACTCTCCTAATATACTCATTTGTATTGTCATTTAAACATTTGATATTCACATATTTTTGATAACTATATCAATTTTGAATGATTAGACAGGGAGGAAAGGGGGGCAGGGGTCTGTTCACCTATGAAAGCGTCAGTGTGAGCGGCCGTTAAGTTGGAGTGTGTGAGCGGCCGTAGGTTTGAGTGTGTGAGGCGGCCGTATGGAGGCGCGTGTGTGTTATCGCTGCTGCCTTTGACGCTCGGCAGCCGTGTGAACGCGAGGGCCTGACCGCCTACACCTCGGCTTTTACGCACACATATGATTTTCAAATTGCCTTATAACTCACAACAATGAGCACAATTATGAGAATAATGGCATTTAAAGGCCCTGGCAGAAGCACAGGCCTAGAGAGCACTCGATAAGGCAGATGAAAAAGAAACGCCGTCTGAAAGGTAGAGAGAGGAGTTTGAGGTGAGATTAACATATGTTTAAAAATTGCACATGAGCCTGATAAGATTGATGCGGCTTTTATTGCACCCTAATCCCCCTTTTCTCCCTCTTCAGACCCAGAAATTCATACAAGACAGATACCCCTGGCTCAGAGAGTAAGACAGGTAGCCCTGGCTCAGAGAGTAAGACAGGTAGCCCTGGCTCAGAGAGTAAGACAGGTAGCCCTGGCTCAGAGAGTAAGACAGGTAGCCCTGGCTCAGAGAGTAAGACAGGTAGCCCTGGCTCAGAGAGTAAGACAGACAGCCCTGGCTCAGAGAGTAAGACAGACAGCCCTGGCTCAGAGAGTAAGACAGACAGCCCTGGCTCAGAGAGTAAGACAGACAGCCCTGGCTCAGAGAGGAAGACAGACAGCCCTGGCTCAGAGAGTAAGACAGATACCCCTGGCTCAGAGAGTAAGACAGGTAGCCCTGGCTCAGAGAGTAAGACAGGTAGCCCTGGCTCAGAGAGTAAGACAGATACCCCTGGCTCAGAGAGTAAGACAGGTAGCCCTGGCTCAGAGAGTAAGACAGGTAGCCCTGGCTCAGAGAGTAAGACAGGTAGCCCTGGCTCAGAGAGTAAGACAGATACCCCTGGCTCAGAGAGTAAGACAGGTAGCCCTGGCTCAGAGAGTAAGACAGGTAGCCCTGGCTCAGAGAGTAAGACAGGTAGCCTTGGCTCAGAGAGTAAGACAGGTAGCCCTGGCTCAGAGAGTAAGACAGGTAGCCCTGGCTCAGAGAGTAAGACAGATACCCCTGGCTCAGAGAGTAAGACAGATACCCCTGGCTCAGAGAGTAAGACAGATACCCCTGGCTCAGAGAGTAAGACAGGTAGCCCTGGCTCAGAGAGTAAGACAGATACCCCTGGCTCAGAGAGTAAGACAGATACCCCCTGGCTCAGAGAGTAAGACAGATACCCCTGGCTCAGAGAGTAAGACAGGTAGCCCTGGCTCAGAGAGTAAGACAGGTAGCCCTGGCTCAGAGAGTAAGACAGGTAGCCCTGGCTCAGAGAGTAAGACAGGTAGCCCTGGCTCAGAGAGTAAGACAGATACCCCTGGCTCAGAGTAAGACAGGTAGCCCTGGCTCAGAGAGTAAGACAGGTAGCCCTGGCTCAGAGAGTAAGACAGGTAGCCCTGGCTCAGAGAGTAAGACAGGTAGCCCTGGCTCAGAGAGTAAGACAGATACCCCTGGCTCAGAGAGTAAGACAGGTAGCCCTGGCTCAGAGAGTAAGACAGGTAGCCCTGGCTCAGAGAGTAAGACAGACAGCCCTGGCTCAGAGAGTAAGACAGACAGCCCTGGTTCAGAGAGTAAGACAGACAGCCCTGGTTCAGAGAGTAAGACAGACAGCCCTGGTTCAGAGAGTAAGACAGACAGCCCTGGCTCAGAGAGTAAGACAGACAGCCCTGGTTCAGAGAGTAAGACAGACAGCCCTGGTTCAGAGAGTAAGACAGACAGCCCTGGCTCAGAGAGTAAGACAGGTAGCCCTGGCTCAGAGAGTAAGACAGGTAGCCCTGGTTCAGAGAGTAAGACAGATACTACTGGTTCTGGGCAGTGTTTACACTGGGGTTTGTAATTCACTTATGCTGCAGTGTTTACACTGACTCACATTTAGACATATTCCACTGGCTCTGACTTGGAGAGCAAGACAGATGTGCGGGGCAGATGGGCGGGGCAGATGTGCGGGACAGATGGGCGGGGCAGATGTGCTGGACAGATGGGCGGTTCATACAGAAGCAGCTTCCTCTTCGGTCTTTATAGCGACTGTTGTAGTGTTTACACTGGGGTATGTAACTCACTACTGCTGACATGCCCTGGGGTAATAATGCTCTGCTCCTGCAATACTTCTACCAGTATGGGGGCTGCTGAGTGTTATATTAACAACTTCTGTGTATGTCTGTGTGTGTGTGTGTGTGTGTGTGTGTGTGTGTGTGTGTGTGTGCATGAGTTAGTCTGTGTTTGTGTGGTGAAAGTGGTGTGTAGTGTATATACATGTATTTATGTGTGAATTTCCAACGTGTGTGTATGCTTGCGCGTGTACACGTGTGTGTGTGTGTTCACGTGTGCGTGCGTGAGTGTGTAAGCGTGCGAGGCTGTGCGGTGTGTCTCCCCTCCTCTGCCTCCAGATTTAAGCTGGTCTACGTGTTGTGCATGGGGATCTCTCTCTGAGCTCCCGCAACACAAACAGCCCGCACAGCTCTAAGTATATTATCAGCCGACTTCTTTCACAAACGTATTGCTAAAGAAGCTTAACATTAATTATTGTAACTTTGGGAAGATTACATCCACCGCAGGCTTGTAAGCGGTGGCATAGTCCTCTTGACCTCCTGTGCAAGAGCTTAAAGACACAAGAATGGCATTTCTCCGGATTAATGGGATAACCAGTATAATCTTTCAACAGTAAGAGAGGAAAAAGTGTTCTGAGCATAATACCCGCCCGTTTGTAGGAAGAGACTGTTTTGTGATGTCCCTTGTCATCAGCACACAGTAGTTTACATCACTGTATTATTGCAAATGTCCTCTCCATCTCTCTCTTCCTCTCCCTGTCTCTCTCACCCACCCCTTCACTCTCTCTCCCTGTCTCTCTCTCTCTCCCTGTCCCTGTGTCTTCCTGTCTCACTCTCTACCCTCTCTCTCCCTCTACCTCCTCTCTCTCCCAGCCCCCCCCCCCCTCTCTCTCTCTCTCTCCCTCTACCTCCTCTCTCTCTCAGTCCCCCCCCCCTCTCTCTCTCTCTCTCTCTGAGTTTGCACTGCTACCTTGTCCACTCTAATTTCAAAGACCAAAGACTTCATCTGGCCTCTGTGCCAGGTCTGTGGGCCGGTGAGGAGCGAGTGAGCTGTGAGACAAACGCAGGAATGTCCCTGCAGAGTGGAGACCAGCGGCCGACTGCTTCTGTACACGCAACCCTGGGCTCGGTCTCACTACCTCAAGGGCTGGTTAACATCAGAATGGTCCGTTTTCACGACAGAGCTTGTAATCGGGTTTCAGTTCAGTTTGTTTCAAAATAATTTAACTCCCCGGCCCAAAGTGGTTTTGCGTGTGGCTGTGTTTGCCTCCAGAGACAGTGAGAAAGTATTCGCCAGGTTGATGTAAAGAATAAAAGCCACTCAGCCCAATGCAGTCTTCACCACTGTTTAATTAGTTGACTTTGTGCTCTGACTCCCCCAGTCACATTCCCGGTCTTACCCCCGCCCCCCCCCCGGTCTTACCCCCGCCCCCCCCGGTCCCCACACCCAGTCTTACCCCACCGTCCTGCCTCCCTCCATCCCACATTGGCTTTTTTCCCACATGTGAGGGAGGCTTTTTTTTCCTCCTTCCTTTTTTTTTCTTTTCTTTCTGCTTTCGGTCTGGTATCAGCCTTTCAAACATTCTTTAACAGTTGGATGAAAGGGGATTTTTAGGAAGATTAAGGAGCAGGATCCTCCAGGCATTGTCTGAGAATCTTCAGATAAAGCGTGGCGGGTGGAGGGGCCTGGGGGAGGGGCTGGTGGGCGGGGCCTGGGGGAGGGGCTTGTGGGGTGCTGCTCATCTCTCCCACTTTGAGAGACGTGTCATTTTCATTTTTCCCATTTTTAATAACTGCACGGAAATTAGGATGCCGCTTCTCTCTCTCTCTCTCTCTCTCTCTCTCTCTCTCTCTCTCTCTCTCTCTCTCTCTCACTGTCTGTGTTGTTCGGCAGACTCATCATCCTTTTAAATTGTCGGTGTGAAGTTAAGTTAAGCGCCGCTGCGTTCGGCGTGGCGGGTAGCCGGCGATAGCCCTGATTAGCATTCTCCAAAAAACGCCGGCACAATGACGCCGCTTATTCTAATCTCTCCTTTATTGAAGCTCCTCCAGGCCTTTCACAGGCCCCTCCCCTCTGTCTGCGGCTCACACTGCTCACAGCCAGGGCCTCCATCAGCCCCCCCCTCCTCTTCTCCTCCACTCCCCTCTCGAACCTTATCCTCCCCTCTCCTCCCCTCTCTTCTCCTCCACTCCCCTCTCGAACCTTATCCTCCCTCTCCTCCCCTCTCTTCTCCTCCACTCCCCTCTCGAACCTTATCCTCCCCTCTCCTCCCCTCTCTTCTCCTCCACTCCCCTCTCGAACCTTATCCTCCCCTCTCCTCCCCTCTCTTCTCCTCCACTCCCCTCTCGAACCTTATCCTCCCCTCTCTTCTCCTCCACTCCCCTCTCGAACCTTATCCTCCCCTCTCCTCCCCTCTCTTCTCCTCCTCCCTGCCACCCTGATCTGCTGGCTCTTCTGGGCCCACACATGGCTTTATTTTCATCATCATCATACAGGAAATTTGATCTTTTCCTTCTCCTTTGATTTCTGAAATGCTCTAGGGACAGTAATACTCTAGGGATTGGCTACTGGTCACAAATGTTATCGTAAAATATGATTCAATTAAATGATATTTTTGGTCTTGCTGCTTAGGTTGAAATAGGCTAAATGGAGTCACAAGCCGGTTTTGGTGTGTGAAGCATTATTTGCATAATTGATCGTTATTTGGTTTACAAATTGTCCATTGACAACATAATTGAATTTTAACAGTGCAGTCAATTAACGGACCTTTTTCATATGGTAACTGATTAAGACCCACTTTACAATGAGGTGTAATGACACGGGGGCTGGGCCTGTAATTAGGGCTGTGACGTGACAGGCCAGGTCGTGCTGACTGGTATGAGGCTGGTTCCTGGACCGTGCTGACCTGGGTGGTGTGTGTGTGTGTGTGTGTGTGTGTGTGTGTGTGGGTGTGGGTGTGGGTGTTGGGTCCTGGACCATGCTGACCTAGGTGTGTGTGTGTTGGGTCCTGGACCATGCTGACCTGGTTGGGGTGTGTGTGTGTGTGTGTGTGTTGGGTCCTGGAACATGCTGACCTGGTTGGTGTGTGTGTGTGTGTGTGTGTGTTGGGTCCTGGACCATGCTGACCTGGTTGGGGTGTGTGTGTGTGTGTGTGTGTGTTGGGTCCTGGACCATGCTGACCTGGTTGGGGGGTGTGTGTGTGTGTGTGTGTTGGGTCCTGGAACATGCTGACCTGGTTGGTGTGTGTGTGTGTGTGTGTGTGTGTGTGTGTGTGTGTGTGTGTGTGTGTGTGTGTGTGTGTGTGTGTGTGTGTGTGTGTGTGTGAAGCTCACTCCAAGACCAGGCTCCGCCCCCTCCATCACCCCGCCCCTGTTCCTCCTACATGCCACATCAAGTCACTCCGGCCTCCTTTCAGCCAATAGAAATGCAGTTTAGTGGCTATTGTTCTACTGTTAGCTGCTAAGTATGTGGAGATGGAGAGATAGTGATGGAATTGGGTTCTGTACTTACAGTAGAAAGACTCATTATCCGCTTGTCCTTAAGCAAACCTGAGGGGGGGGTGGGGGGGGGGGGGGTCTGCGTGGGAACAGAAACGCCTGAATCCACAATACAGATGTGGGCGAGGACGCTGATTGTGTTAACAGATCCATTACTCACTCAGCTCACTTCATTAAGCGAGTTGGGCGGTAACCACGTTGGCCTTGTTGAAATGCGTGCAATATGACACTGCTCAAATTTGTTCCAACACATGGCCCAGGGGGCGGGCTCCGGGCCGCTAATAGAGGGGGAGGGGCAGATTATGCAAAGAAATACCAGAAGGGGTAAGTGACAACACACACACGGTCAGCACAACACCTCAGTAGTGAGGCGTCTTACGTCTCCTGCTTCTCTTAATCACGCCTGCTTTCTTGGTCGGGGGGGTCAACAACAACACACACCAGAATGTTGTCGTGTGTGTCTCTTCCTGTGGGCGTCAGGAGGTCCTGGGCTATCCCAGCATTCCTTGGGTTTGTCACTGGGCCAGATTGAGCGTTCTTTAGTGTGACCAGCCCTTCTGTTTATAGATATTAGTTGTTATGTAACCAATGAAAATATGTAAGAATTATTTGAGTGAACATGAGATTTTGAATTGTTAATCCATTAAGGAAGTGAAATAGAGGGAAATATGGGGGTTCACAAAGATGTTATCACTGCAAGTGAATCGTGCTTTGTGGTTATCTAAAGGTGGCTGGCATAGCACAGTACTCTGTCCAATCAAATGTAACACCTCTGTATTGGCAGTAGTAACTGTAATAATAATAGGGTGTGTGTGTGTGTGTGTGTGTGTGTGTGTGTGTGTGTGTGTGTGTGTGTGTGTGTGTGTGTGTGTGTGTGTGTGAATATAAAGCCTAGCTCAACCACTTTAAAATACAGGTGCATAACAGAATGTTGACACTTAAGCTAGAATTAAATGATGTCAAAAATATAATTTTTCAGATATGATGAAAATTAAAGAAGTCCCTCATTAGAAGCTTTGCAGTGAATTTTTGTGGTGCTAATTGGAGTATTAACAGTATTATTTCCCTTTTATTTTATTAGAAACCAGAGCAAGTGTCCTTAGGAATCCATCTTTGACCACCATGTTTGCGTGGTGACTGTTAGGTGAAGTGTCATCAGTGTCCCTGTTATGACAGTAAATGTGACTCTGTGATCCTCCACTTCAACGCTCGTCTTTCAAGCAAAGAAAAAACAACAAAACAATCTGAAAGTCAAATTAGAATTTTGGTTTTATTTTTGTCAAAAACAGCCGTAAAAATGGGAGTTCGAGCACAGGCGGATCAGGTCCCAGTTACAGTAGACACCGGTCCAACTGAACATGTTCCATTTGGCTTGATGGAGATTTTTGTTGGGGACTCCTTGCAAACACAGATGCATATGCATGGGTCCTGTGTCCTGGGGGGCTCTGCGTTACACCCACCCCCATGCCAACAGGCCCCAGCGCCCTCTACTAATCAGCGCCTCAGATAGATGCATTGTGGCCTTATGCAAATCTGTTTACATTGGAATAGGGTACTGGGGGGGATCCCAGACCCAGGCTCCGCCGTTAAAGGAAGAGAATACCCAAGGCCAACAAATAAATGAAAGTTTGCCCAAATCCGTCTGATAATGGGTACTGTGTTCAGACTAACCACGGAGGAGAGATAAACGTGGGATTACTCGGGGGTTTTGCATCAGTTGCTTTCTGCTGGGTGGCCTCACTTGTCAAAAAAGGGAAAGGGGGGTGGTGGTTCAGGGGAAAGAGAAGGTAGAAGAAAGAAAGAAAAAAACATTTAACACAAGCACATTCACATGGCGCATCGAGATGGGAGAGTGCAGCTAATTCCATCAAAGCTGCAGAAATCAAGTATTAATTTATTCCCTCCCTCCCTCCTGCCATCACCATTGTTGCTCCGATTGTTGATCACTTCGTAACATCTGGTCTCGCTCGTTTTTGGATGCTGGCTGGCGGCAAGCTGACGACCAGCCCTTAAAAACAGGCCGAATCGTAATAACTTTCACACGGATGCGTTTTGATACCGAGCCTTTAGTTATAGAAAGTGTGAAGGTGAACTTAGAAAGGTTGGTGTCATTGCATGCATTGATGTATACGGGTCCAACACTGATATGTTAGCCATAACCCCAAGACACAATGTCCTATTTTGTTAAATACTAACAATCTCAACTCTATTTGCTACATTTTTGAAAAACTCTTGTGGATAGGTTTTTTAATTTAGTTCGCGTCTTTTGAGATTGCCATCCAATCTACAAATATCTGACGTCCATCTCATGTGGATTTTTTACAGTAAGAATCAATCTGCCGGTGTTCCTGCGTCTGGGTTTGGTGGGCCTGGCGTAGCCGGGCGGCTGTGGAAGAGTCTGGTGATGCCGAGATGTGCAGCAGACGTGTTTGAATGGGGGGCTTTGAGGGGAAACAGATTATGACGTGATTATACCGTCGTCTCCCAGCTCTGGGCGAAATGAGCTGTTGACATTCTTTGGGGTCATCTTCCAAGATAGCAGGCCAACCAACAGGATTCACCCTGATAAACCCATCCAACTAGACCTTTATCCATTTCACTACAACTAGGAAAGGTGGAGGTGGGATGAATACTGTTAGCACTGGCGTGGTTAACCACACCCCCAGGGGCGGGGTTTGGGCCAAACTCCAGGGCTGTTAGCC
This sequence comes from Brachyhypopomus gauderio, assembly GCF_052324685.1. Lineage (NCBI taxonomy): Eukaryota > Metazoa > Chordata > Actinopteri > Gymnotiformes > Hypopomidae > Brachyhypopomus > Brachyhypopomus gauderio. The sequence goes on from NC_135227.1 coordinate 19,049,237, forward strand.
AACAAAGGGGGATGATGCCGAAATAATATTTGCACAGTTTTTGAGCAAATGCATGTCGACATGTTTTCACTCAGCCATGTAAGTCTTAATGGGGACCTGGGGAAGGAATGAGCAGACAGCCCCAGGATTAACGGCCTTGTTTACCAACAGACGGCTGGACCTCGCTGGGGTGTTCTGTGGCGGGGGTTACCAGCATATCCATTTTCTGTGTTTTGGCTTGTTCTAGCCATGCTGTGCGATATCTCTGGGTGTCTTATGGGGAAACATTCGGTTGTAGTTTTGCTGAAAACCAGCTTGATAGTCACAGCAGTTTGGGGCTCAGACCGGGAGAGAAATGTTTCATAACAATTAAACAGCTCCAAAAAACTCTCAGATATGTTGTTGAAAAATGACGAATTTCGACAAAATTTCATTTTGACATTTGCTGATTTATGTTGTCTTGCTGTCTCTACACTCCTGGTGTGTACACGCCGTCACGTAAATAGACGGAAGAAATACATGCGGCACATTGGAGGTCTTGGTCTGATGACGTGTCAAATTCTCTCCATCTTATATTAAAAATATATATACACCTCTCTGTAATTCCCTTGTGTAATGTGGGCTAGCACGAGGCCCCCGCTGGGAGGCAGACCGGGACCAAAGACAAAGACACAATGCGGCCGAGAGCGGCGGAGAGCTTACCGCCGAGCGCTGGCTGTGGCGAGCGGGGCAGCCATACATCCCGGCCTCTCCACTTCTGTCCCCACGCTAATGAACCGCACGCTCTGATCTTTCGCCCGCTCCCCGTGTTTTCACCAACTTCAAGGACCACATGGCGCTAGCAAAATAAAGACGGCTAAATGAGAATTTTTAACGCTTTTTGTGTCGGCTGCTCGGAGCTTTCAGCCGCCCCGCTCATTTAATCTTCCCTCCAAGAAAGAAAGGAGGGAAAATGGAAGAAAGGGGGAATAAAAAGATAAAATGTGCAACAAGGACTTTGAGGTGGTGGCCGGGGGGGGGGGGGGGGGGGGGGGGTTGCAGAATTTCCCCTTTGGAGATGGAAATAATATCTAAATCACAAATATTCAAATAGTCTCTAGTGTCTTGACGAGATTTTTAACAAACAGATAAATAAACAGGGACGAGCTCACTGTTCAATATTAGGAAACCTTTGCTAAAACTCAATAATATCACTGACGCATCACGCAGTCCACTTGAAAGATGTCACACAAGGGTGGGAGATGAAGAGGAAGAGAGCTCGGGTCTTGGCCGGGGCTGCAGCGACCCGCCTCTCTCTCTCTCTCGAACGGCGCCATTCTCTAGAAAAGCCACTGGGAAGCACCTCGTATTAGCTCTGGAGATCACTAGTTAATAGGATGATGTCTTTTAGCTTTTGTTATGAGATTATTAAGCAGGATAGGTTTCTGTTCTCATCCGAGCCACGGCCTCGAGAGCCTGTTGAAACACAAGTGGTAAAATGCGTCGTCCCCCCCCCCCCCACCCGCATTGTCCTGGCCTCGCATTGTCCGCCTTTTTAATGAAACACCTTTTTCCTGAGGGCTTCGCCAGGTGATCTTTCTTTTAGCGCGCTCTCATCTGCCACTCGTGTAATATTAATTACCTGAAGTGGTCCTGGTTTCTTCAAAGGCTCTTGAGTTCTGGCGCTGTGTTTAACATGGGCAATGCTGGCCCAAAGTGAGAGAGAGAGAGAATGAAATGATAGTCAAAATAAGAATGAGACCTAGAGAATGACACCCCTGGTCCCAGTACCCGGTCCCAGTACCCGGTCCCCCTCGTGCTCCTCATGCCCTACACGCCAAAGAGGGTAATTTTAGAGAACCTGCCCTTTTTTGCCTCTTTTGGATGCTTTGTTAAATTTGAGCTTGATATTATTTTCAGCATTTTAAGTCAAACATTTAAGTATATGTAATTTTCTGTCTAAATCAGTAAGGTATTACATGCTTTGTACATCATAGAATATTGAATGAAGAATTATAATTCACTCTTTGTGAGAGAGTTTAAAAATAATTGTGTAAATTTTTTAATGTAAACTTAAATTACTTGGGGGAAAAATGAGTGGAAAATATTTAAATGACACTGTATTGTTTCTGCACTGTAATTTCTCTGCTCTAGCATTTCACTGTTACAGTTTTCAGTGTTTGAGCGTGAGTGTTCACAGCTACAGTGTTACTGTAGGGTCAAAAACACACTGCCCTCTCAGTTAATTTAAAATCAATAACACAGTTCATAGTTTAGCTCAGAAGAGCTCAGGAATATTTCGCTTTCCCGGCGTCCCACGTGTCTCTTTTTTTATCCACGTCTTGTGTCCATCCATCACTGTGCATCTCTTTAATATTTGGCCAGTGTAGCGCTGTGTTGTGTGGTGATGAGGAGTGTTATGGTTGTTTTGTAATGTAAACTGCCTGTCCGGGCCGTTGTGCTCCGAGCCAGGGGGAGATAGCAGGCCTGCTGCCCAGGGATTAAGGCAGAAGGTGCAGCCCTCTGCCTGGCCGATAGTCTGTCAGGTCGTGATAATGTTTATTGATTAAAAAAAAAAAAAAACAGTTTAATAGAGTGGGGGGTTGTGGACAGAGATGGACGTATTTGTGATTGCTGAAGGTTGACGGACAGCCAGACTAAAATTCATATTGCCTTCACCTTAGTGTGTGTGTGTGTGTGTGTGTGTGTGTGTGTGTGTGTGTGTGTGTGCGTGCGCCTACGTGTGTGTGTGTGCGCACACATATATATATATATATATATATATGTGTGTGTGTGTGTGTGTGTGTGTGTGTGTGTGTGTGTGTGTGTACGGAAATTGTACGGAATTCATCAATTTCAGGTAGGGAGAGGGAATTGAGTCAGAAAATTTCAGGCTAAATGGGGCTAAAATGAGAGAGAGAGAGAGAGAGAACTCTATTATGAAGAAGCTGTTTGTTTTCCCCTCCTGTGAGAGCTTCAGGGCTGAGGTGTCTTGGCTGTTAGCTCGTGGACAAGGCTGTTTGCAGAGCGGGTGTTTGTGTTTCCGCCAGTGTGGGGACACATGAGAGAGACATATTAGAGGGGAAACCCCTATCTGTCCAGCCTCTCTCCTAACACACGCACACAATTACATGAAAGGGTGGCACGATAACTCTGTATGTATAGCCAAGACTTTTCTCTCATTAAAAGCGACTTTGTGTGTGTGTGTGTGTGTGTGTGTGTGTGTGTGTGTGTGTGTGTGTTTCTCTCCCTGCAGTGTAAGGGTTCTTATGGTTATGAATTCTTTTTCTTAAGCCGTAAAGCAAGCAACAGTAGGTCAATAATACCGCGGGCAATTCAAATCCTTGTCATGGGAGGCTTGAAGCCCTGGTTGGTGAATGGAATGCTAAAAGCTGTGTTCACAAACATTCAGCGCACACCGACACATCAGTGTGGTGTAATCCACACCAACGTGTGCACTTCAGCCAAACGCAAGACTCCTGCTCCACACAAACCAAGTCTGATTGTTTGTTTTGTTTCTTAGAGAGATTAAATAATCTCCCACGTAAATCCAGTAGTTTAGCCCTGCATCTGGTGATTTATTTGCTGTAATAATAATAATAATAATAATAATAATGTGATGGTTACCAGTGCCCTTTATTAAATTCTACATTTTTGCGATAAGGCTGGTCATTGAGATCAAACGGCCTGCCGCTCTTGTTATTTTGTAAAGCAGTAATATGCCTTGTTGCTTTTTTGGTCTCTGTGGTCACTTAGGAGATCAATGGCGTGGAGGGGAAGAGCTTCGCGCTTAACCAGTTTGGCGTAAATAAGCGAAAATGTGTTCTGTCTATTTTGAAACTGGTGATGGGCCTCCTTACCCACAATGGCGGCTGCTTTATCCTGAGATTAGGTATTGTGCTTAAAGCAAAACTGGCTTCCCACCCGCCGGGCCCTGGGTTACTCCAGCCCTCTCATTTCACGCTAACAAGACTTCCCCATGCCACAGCCCCACTCTAAGTAATTAAATCAATCCCTTTGTACGACCCCCCCCCCCACACACACACACACACACACACCTCCCCCCACTGACGAGCAGAGGTCTGATTGTTCCCTTCATGCATATTCAGAAAGACTCTTGCTGACGGACCTTTAATGAGGTCCTACTCCTTCACACAAAACAACGCTCATCTTGTTCTGTTTCTACTTCTGATTCCCCCCCCCCCCCCCCTCGGTTTAACTCCCCTCGACACCAGCGCGGAGACACAACACAGACTGCAGGACCGTCACCCCTCTTAAAATAAATGTTCACAAAGTGTCTTTGCTGCAGAGAAGTTGAGATTTGGGCCTTAAAACTCCGATAGACAAATTGGATTACTGGGTATTGGATTAAAAAGAAAGCGGCCGGATAAGAAATGAGAAGAGCTTGCTGTGATCACAGGGGTTAATATATTTTCTTTCTTTTTCTTTCCTTTTTTCAGGAAAGCCCGCCCCCCCCCCCACTTCCCCCCCCCCTTAAAAAGCAACTGCGCTCCTAGTTAGCAAACCTCACACCATTTGACATTCATCTGCTATTAACTTATTACTGTTGAAAGATTCATATCTAAAACAAATGAGGAAAAGAATGTAATGACAGCAAAGGCTGAGCAGAGTGATAATGATGGGGAGAAACACTCACCTGAATCACCACCTGGATGTTTGTTTTTTATTATTCTTTTATATTTATTATTCTTTTGCAAATGTCCAGACAGTAGGGCCTTTAAATCCATAAAATGTTTGCCATTGTCCTCTGTCATCTGATGTAATTTGTCAAACACCGAAAGGCCTGTCAGACGTGTGTACAGATATGTTACCTCCAGGGTGATTTTGGAGTAAGCTACATTATGCACTGTGTAAAATTGAGTAAAATACATTATGCACTGTGAAATCTAATATAACACACAAAACATAAATCCTACATTTAATATTACATTTAATAACACATAAAACATGAATCATAAATGCAGTTAAGCAAACTTTCTATTTAATCCAGAAATACTTATATGCTGTGTAATTTTCACGGGGGTCTTAAGAGTGTGTGTGTGTAGGTGTGTGTATGCACGCTGCAGCTGAGAGTTGGTAATCAGTAAAGGATAGCAGGAAAGAGTCAACAGAATATGTAGTGTGAGGGGATTTCATTAATGCTATCTGCTTTTAATGTAACAGTGGCTGTGATGGGTATCTTAATCTTATTTGGCTATAGAGGCTAGTTCACCCAGACACGGCCACAAACCCTCAGGCCAACCAGCCAAGACTGGCTGCCTGCAGAGTGTGTGTGTGTGTGTGTGTGTGTGTGTGTGTGTGTTTTCTTGCATGTATGTATTTTGAGGAAGAGTGTACGGGCATTACCTTGCCACAGTGAATAGTCAAGGTCATTGCTGGTGATTAGTCCAGATAGGACAGAATGTGCCGGCATGTTAAATCCCTTGTAAGCAGATAGGAGTGAATTGTATTTTTAGAGGAAAAAATCGATTACTAAAAACTTGCTGCATCAAGATTTTTTTGTGGCAAATCATTTAAATGTTTATCTATATTTATTATTTCCTCTTCCATATCTTAAAGGTTTCTGTTGTTTTTGTATTTGTTTAGACAACAAAAAATCAGATCCTGATTTTAGAATAAACCAATTTTAAATATCCATATATATTATTATTATTCCATATATATCCAATATTCCATAATGTTCATATCATTTTTTTATATTTATTTATTTTGTCTGTTTATATTTTGTCCCTCAAACCATGAGGGAATATGAGCTGAAGTGTTTTTGACTTTGTGATATTTGGCAGAAAATTCAACATATTATGTAGATAGATAGATAAAGACAGATAAATACTTTATTGATCCCAGAGGGAAATTCTTGCGTAAGAAGGAAAAATGAACCTCCATGTTTGTGGCAAACAGGACAAACAAGAACCATGGGAGGAATTCCACCTTAACCTGCTCACCCTGGGTCAGAACCTGCAGGGGTCAAAGGTCAAGTCCCGGGACTGGACAGACTGAGAGCAGTGTGTGTGTGTGGGTATTTATGGGTGTTTGGGTGTCTGTGCGAAACCCAGAATAAGGAATTGGAGAGTCCTCTCTGCTGACCTAGCGCTGTCTCCACACACACACACACACACACACACACACACACACACTGCTCTGGCTTCAGCCTCTGTGATGCGTCTCCTAATCCACGGCTTCCTTCCAGTGTCACACAGGCTTAATATTACCATTTATTTGCTTGTTTCTTTTGGCTGTGCGGAGCTACAATGACCTGTCACTGAACACTTTATCCCTCCTGAGCCATGCTATTTAAAAGTTGACTACAGTAATCCAAGCCCTGATTCCCAAATCCCAGTCCTCCCTTCTCTCTCTCTCTCTCTCTCTCTCTCTCTCTCTCTCTCTCTCTCTCTCTCTCTCTCTCTCTCTGTGTCTTTTCCTTTCTCTCTCTCACTCTCTCTCTCTTTTCTCTGTCTTCGTCGTCATCAAATAAAAAATTACACACATCTGGCTCAGGCAGACATGAGAGCCGCTCCCCGGTGGAGGGCGGGGCTGAGGGGGCGGAGCCTGCTTTGGCTTTGTTGTGGCTGGTGGATTTGTGCCGTGTCACATGACCAGCGTCACTGTCACATGGTGCCTGCTAAGTAAAGCGAGGGCCAGGAAAAAAAAGATACGTCACTCTGTCAACGTTCTCAAGCCTCTACACACACACACACACACACACACACACACACACACACACACACACACACACTACAGCAAACTGTAATTCTGTGTCGTGTCCTCAACACCAGTGCTTCAGTTTGTTTGGAGTTATTGAATATTTCATAGACCATTTTGTGAGACGTGCAGCGTGACATGTGGCCGTGACTTCCTGGAGCAGCTCGGTGGTCGGGGCCGACCCGGCTCGCCCGTGTGCGTTTGTGACACCTGTGAATGACGGTTATCGGGGACGTTTCTGTCTCCCACGGCAACCCCGAGGCCTCTCTCTGTCTAATTCAGCACACAGCGGAGGCGCTGTCAGTACAGAAGAGGCTAAACCTGCACGGAGACGTTTATTCTGTTGTTGATGCCATCAGGCACTGAGGAGGTGGGCAGGTTATTACACACACACGCACACACACACGCACACACACACACACACACACACACACACACACGGCAGCGTCTCCGCATTCACTTCCTCTTAAAACAAATAAGGAGTGTGACTGAGGCGCTCACGTGTGCAGGTCCCATGTGTCAGGCGCTGTGAGCGTAGCAGCTGCCCTTGTGAGTGATGGTCC
>NC_135227.1:19061480-19108980 GCF_052324685.1 Brachyhypopomus gauderio
AGAGAGCTGGCTCCGCCCTGCCTGGTTTTATTTCTGCGCCCCACAGGCTCCGCCCCCTACCTGTCTCTCTCTCTCCAGCCTCACACTGAAACGTAAGACGTGTTGTAATCGCACCTCTACCATGTTTGGTGTTCGCAGTACAGTCATAGCCTCTTTTTTTCCTCCTGCAGATACCTTGATATTTATTTATTCTTATGTTTATTTATTTTATTAGCCGATGCTTATTTGGACCCATAAATGTTTTGTGTGCACGTTTACGGTCCTGTGCGCAGTCCTCCGTGTCCACGGTCGGGGGGGGGACAGACGTCGCTCCTGGTGGGGGAGTGTCCTAGTCACACAGGTCATCTCAGGTCACCAAACAGTGACGCTTCAAAATGAAGCGGCCAACACTAATATTGGATTTATTCTCGAAACATGTCCTTTTAAAGAGGCTTTATATTTATCGAGGTGATTCCACTAGTCTCCCGCCCTATCAACCCATATACTGGAAACTTGTTGCATTTTTATCGGTCATTCCTCTCCCTCTCTCTCTGTCTCTCTCTTCCCCCTCACACACACACACACAAACACACACACACACACACACACACACACACACTCTCTTTTCTTGGCACAGGCTGTGATAGTTCTGAGCTGCTGGTGAAGGCGTCATGCACATCACTTTCCTATTTGGTGCTCCAACAGGTCTTTTCACTGCCAGCCGGTGCACACAGGTCATTTCTGATTTGGTTGGCCGGCTGATGACAGTAGTAATAGAGACCACTGGTGTGTGTACACACACAGACACACACATACATACACACACACACACACACACACACACACACCTCTACCGGTCTCTCTTTCCCCCTCCCTGGTAAAGTGCAGGCACTTCATCGGCTGTGTGAGCTGATAGGAGTGTGTGTAAGCGAAAGGACCCAGGTGAGCTTCACCTGTAGCTGGTGTGGACACTGGGTGGTGTGGACACTGGGTGGTGTGGACACTGGGGTGTGGACACTGGGGTGTGGACACTGGGGTGAGGACACTGGCGTGTGGACACTGGGGTGTGGACACTGGCGTGTGGACACTGGGGTGAGGACACTGGCGTGTGGACACTGGCGTGTGGACACTGGGGTGAGGACACTGGCGTGTGGACACTGGCGTGTGGACACTGGCGTGTGGACACTGGCGTGTGGACACTGGGGTGTGGACACTGGGGTGTGCTGATGGAGTCCTGTGTTTCAGCGGGCTCTGATTAGCCAGGCTACTGTGTGCTAATGCTGCACTGTTTCACTGTTGCTTGCCGTTTCTTTCCTTTAAGTCTTTAAATCAAAAGTACACCACGCATCACTTCACATGTAAAATACACATATTATTTCATGACACCATCTAGAATGAGTATTAAGCCTCAGGCTTTCAGGAAATCAGGTACGGCTGAAAGGAAGATACCCCTACACACACACACAAAGACCAGCTGACAAGGTGGGGAATATTTGGGGGGGGGGGGGGGGGGGGGGGTTACGATGGCGTGTGTTAATGTCTGGTAAATGAGAACCCGTTCTTTGGTATTCTGGATTTACAGGCAACTTTATGGAGTGTGTAAAGAAGCCCTTGGGGTTGAATGTGGCCTTCTACAATATGCCACGCTTCTTATTTTTCTGCCTCTAAATTGATCCTTTTTGCCCTTTTTATCACACACACCACGCATACACACCCGGGGTCTCTCTCTCTCTCTCTCTCCCTCTCCCTCTCTCTCTCTCTCTCTCTCTCTGTCCATCTCTTTCTCAGTTCAGACGTTGAGCACTCTTGGCCGTGTTATTTGAAAGTGGACGTTGCTCTCTTAAAGGGATTTATGCATAGGTCCCCTATTTTTTTGTTGTTACGGTTTTATATGATAAGCTTTTTTATATGTTTAAAATCAATATGTAATCCTGTGCAGGAGCTTATCCCCCCAACAACCCCATTTGTAAATCTATGTGAGCTTTGTTGGCTTCCCAGACTGGCGTATTCGCTGGATTGATTAGGTGCACTGCTAGAACCCTGTCAAATGGTCAGCTTTGATGATGTTGCAAACTCTTTCAAGATTGCTACTTGACTGGAACTGCAGATAAGACAGGGTGACAATTCCTCCTTTTTTTGCACTATCCACAAAAAAGAAAAATAAATCTGTTTATTTCCATTCCAGTGTAGATTTCAGGCATGTTTGTAAAGGTATGAGCAGATTTTTTTTGCCAGGTGAATTTTAAACTCTTAAAAAAACTAGTCTTAATTCTAGTCTTAATTCTTGTCCCCTGTCATTTCTCTGTTTTATTGCAGTCATGCAATGTTCACTGCAATTAACTGAACTTGTTTAGTGCATTAAAGTTTTGACTCTTGTCTTTAGGGCCTGGTGATGGTGTGTGTGTCCCCCACATAACTTTGGGCACATAACTTTGGAATTTGAAATGAAAGGTTTTTGTATGTTGGAGAAAATAAAAATATTAACAGTAAAACTACCTGGGTTTGTTAAAAGAATTGATTTAGTCTGTTTTGACATCTGATCTGGGGGATGCTTGTGTCTGTGTGATTGTTTTAAGTCAGAAGGGGCTCTGGTTGTTCAGGTAGGTCTGCAGTTTGAGGTCTATAAGTGTGCGGACCGGTTTGCTGCCAGCCTTTCTCCCCTGGAGACGGCGTGTTGGGCATTGTCCTGGCCCGAGGTTGGCCCGAGGTTGGCCTGTGTCCAGCGCCGTCACACGGTGCCTCTCTGACACGGCCACACCTCACGTCTCACGTCTTTGTTCCGGATTCCTCCGACCTTACTCACTTCCTGTTTTCGGTAAAGGAAAATAGTTTTTTCTCTGGAAGAAGAAAGAAAAAAGGCGAGAAAGATGCTCACTGACGAAAGTTTCAACTTGTGTTGTTGCGTGCCGGAACAGGAAGGAGGAGCGTGTGGCCGTGTACTGGCTGTGAAATCTGAGGGAATATTAAAGCAAAGCTCTCCCTACGAGAGGCACGGAGCAGTTTGCTCTCCTGAATACGTTGGGCTTGGGGAGGCGGGTCATGGGGATTGACCCAGCGCATTCTTGTGTGGCTTCACAGGATTCACATGGTTACCGTTGGTGTGCATTGTTAGGGTTATCTGAATAAGCACCAACCATGTGAGCTTTGACGTGATTGCCCAGGGCAACGAAGAAACCGGGTGGAGGGGAGGGGGGTAATCCAGAAAGGATTGCACACACCCCTCTCTTTCCTCCCTCTCTCCTTCTCCCCTCCTCTCTGTTTTTTGGAGTGTGGGGGGGGGGGGTGAGTGGCTATGATGATTACATATATTTCCTTTTCTTTTTCCATGTGTCTCTGGGTAGTTGGTGTGGGTGGTGGAGGTGCGTGAGGGTGAGGTTGCCGGTGCTTGTTTGCTCACCCATGTCTCACATCGTTCCTTCTTATTGTTTACCTTCTTAATGAGGGGGGCGGGGCCACTCTGCAGTTGATTGACAGCTGCATGCTGCCACTGCCGGCCCCATTGGGGAGTGTCTTTGGCTTTTTGGCCAAGAGTGTCAGGGAGAGAAATGAAGGTGGGACTCACTCTCTGTCTGTCTTTCTCTCCCTCTCTCTCTCACACTCTCTCTCCTTCCCACTCTCTCCCTCCTTCCCTCTCTCTCTCACTCTCTCCCTCCTTCCCTCTCTCTCTCTGTCTTTCTCTCCCTCTCTCTCTCACACTCTCCTTCCCTCTCTCACTCTCTCTCTCTCACTCTCTCTCTCCCTCTCTCTCACACTCTCTCCTTCCCTCTCTCTCTCTCTCTCGCACTGCCACTCTACCTCTGTGGAAAAGTTTTTGTTGGCTGTCGCCCCCCCATTGCCCCCCCCCCTCCCTTCATTGTGAAGTGGGCATTGTCTTTTTCTTTCGTTTTGTCTTTTTGATGGAGGGGTTGAAGGAACGACAGTGAATTAAAGAGAGAGGGGGGTGTGAAAATGGAAACCTGTGAGTGGACTTTAGACCAGTGAAGGAAAATTACATCTGAACACTTTTGTCCTTTATACTGTTTATTCAAGAATGCCACACACTTAAGATTCACAGCACAGATTAAGATTCTCAGTATGTTTGTCAGATTCTGAAAATCAAGTTTCCACCCTATCCTCCTCCGTGTGGGTCCTGAAGGGGCTCCAGAGCCTGTGAGGAGCGGTAGCAGCCCAGGGAGGAGGCAGGAGCCCAGGGAGGAGGCAGGAGCCCAGGGAGGAGGCAGCGGTGTGGGGCGTTTGCTCCTGCTGCTGGAGGTTTGCAGCAGTGCCGCTGCCACTGGGCGACGCCCCCCTCCTGGCTCCACTTCAAAGGCCAGCCGATAGGAGCAGAGACCTTTTGCTCCACCTCTGCTCCCAGCGGGTCACAGGCCCGCCCCCGCCAAGCCCCGCCCACCACTGCCAACACATGCTCACGTCACTGCAGGAAAAAAAAAATGTATTTTTAATAAAGTACACTTATTTTAAGAACTGACCTTTAGGGGTGCGGACTGGCCCTGCAGACGTTTAACCACCCTGTCCTGGTCTTTACACAGATAACATTTTGAGGTCAAATATTGATTATTGACATATCGTCTAATTATTGATACATGGTCTAATGATCGATACATGGCCTTGAGGTTCCCTGGAGCAGGAAGGACGGACCGGTCCTGGTGTTGTCAGCGGGCTGGACTTTACGTCTTTGCTTTTGTTAATGTGCTGTGTGAAATGTGTGGATACCAGCAGAGAGCAGAATGGGCCCAGGTAACCTAGTGGTCACAGGTATCTGTTCTGGTATCTCCACTGATATGAGTAACCTAGTGGTCACAGGTATCTCTTCTGGTATCTCCACTGATATGAGTAACCTAGTGATCACAGGTATCTCTTCTGGTATCTCCACTGATATGAGTAACCTAGTGATCACAGGTATCTCTTCTGGTATCTCCACTGATATGAGTAACCTAGTGATCACAGGTATCTCTTCTGGTATCTCCACTGATATGAGTAACCTAGTGATCACAGGTATCTCTTCTGGTATCTCCACTGATATGAGTTACGGCTGGTCAGGCTAGCCTGGCCAGGTGGTGGGCCAGGTTACCTGGTCAGTCTGCCGCCACACCCCTCCCCCACACAGGACTCCTACATTTTCCTGTACATGTTGACTTGATTTATTAACACTGTTGATAGAGAACGCTCTAAACTTCAAATGACTCAATTTGCAGTCTGCAGTGGGCGACTTCCAGCCAAAGCCTGTAGGACTTCTACCTGTTCTCATCCTCTGGGGGGGGCAGGAGCCCAGCGGGGGGGGGGGGGGGCAGGAGCCTGCGGTGTGGGGAATTGCGTGTGCAGCGTGTGTTGGGCTCTCTGCCCTCGCCTGTACGCTTCTTATCTGAGGTGCTCGTGTTTGTGAATTCCACTCCGACGTAGCAGATGAAACACCCATCACTGAGGTTCCTGTGCACGTCACCCTCTAAAACGCAGCAGTCGGGCTTTAAAGCACAGAACACACACTCCTCCCGAGCCACACACTCTGGCGGGACAAATGAAGGTCTTGTGGGTAGGATTGGTGGATCTTGAGGGTGGTTGGTCTTCTCCTGGACTCTTGTTGAGCTTTTCCCATCTGTGTGTCTGCTTAGATAAGTGGCCATGTTGGATGAACTTGTGCAGTGTTCACTGTGTCCAGCTGGGCTTGCACCGAGGTCTCTGGTGCAGGGGCACGGTGGGGTTAACGGGGCTGAAGCCGTGTGTGGTGGACCTGTGTACTGTATGCGGTCCTGACCCCTGACCCCTGAAGCTCCTCTCACTGTTGATTCCAGACTGGCAGAAGACGGAAGCCCAGAAGCGTCGCGAGCAGCTTCTCCTGGACGACCTGGTCCTCCTGGTCAACAAACGAGACGCACTGGTGCGAGACCTGGACGCACAGGAGAAGGAGTGAGTCTGTGTCCCTCTGTTCCCTCACAAGGCATTCTGGGATAGCTGATCCAGGATCAGTCCTCCAGTTGTCACAAGTATGACTTTAAGGCCATTTTGTAGGCTGGGGTTTGTCAGCTGTGTTTCTCCCCCTAGTGCTGTGTGTGTGTGTGTGTGTGTGTGTGTGTGTGTGTGAGATCAGTGTGAACTCAGGTTAAACGCAGTCACCCTGGACCGGTCACGCTCCACCACACCTGGGCTGCACGTGAACAGGCAGACAGCAGAGCAGTCACCACTGCAGGACACCTCGTCTCAAGTCTCTGTCTCTGACCTCTGACCCCGTGTGTGTGTGTGTGTGTGTGTGTGTGTGTGTGTGTGTGTGTGTGTGTGTGTGTGTGTGTGTGTGTGTGTGTGTGTGTGTGTGCATTTTTGCAGAGCGGAGGAAGAGGATGAACACCTGGAGAGGACTCTGGAACAGAACAAAGGAAAAATGTCTAAGAAAGAAGAGAAATGTGTCCTTCAGTGACCGTCAGTGGGACAGAAACACAGCAGAAGGACTAAGATCAAAAGACTATTCACTCCGACCTGGAAACATTACTATCATACTGAGCACTGCGTCCACACAGATCACGTTTATTTCAACTTTAAATGAGTTGCGTCCACATTTCTCACCCTTGTCTGGAGGGTTACCCTCACTAACACCTCGGGGTTCCTGTTCACTGACACATTACATTTCACACGCACTAACAGATTATTTTCCATTTTGTTTTGATTGCAACCAAGGTACTTTTATGTGGTAGAGGCGACATGTTGAAACTAAGTGGTTTTCACCAGAGCCGGATACCCGGCAGCCCTGTTAACAGAGCGAGTAGCAGCCCAGACTCGTGTCCGTGCTGTAGGTGACATGTCAGGCACTCCTAGCCTTGACCACGCCACGCTCAGGACACGCGCCGGAGATTCTGAGTGAAAAGTTTTTAGGTACAACACAGCGTTGTTTTATAAGGAATGTTTCTTTAACGTTATTGGATTTTTAAAAAATAAAATATTTATCATTTCAACTTAGAGATCAAAACAGCATATCCTTTATAGCAAGCAGTGTTTATTATTTAATGAATATCATGTATTTTAATTACACTACTTTTTAATTGTATAGAATTTCTTAAGATGGGAATGTTGCATTTAAAACACAAATGCGCACGTTTTTTTTTTTGTTTTTTTTGTTTTTTTGTTCTGTTCATTGATGGTTTACCAAACCTTTGATACATACTAAGTGGGAATATCTAGTACTTTTAAGTACTTGCTTTTAGGGGACTGTACGGTCAGGTTGTATATTTCATTGACTGTCTGAAGGGGGAGAACGGCTTGCAAAATCTGATTTCCAGGTGACCGAAGTTCAATTCATGTCATTTGTCTTTTAAGACATGCAAGTGACCATCTTCACACCCACGCGCATTAACTGAGGACCTCGTTAATATTTATTGTATACTTAGAGATCCTTTGCTTTCATACGCATCTCTCTGGTTCACATCTCGTGCTGCTGACTTATTGTGTGAACATTTGTTTATTTATTCCTAAAATTACCAGTCATCAATAAAAACTGAAACGCTTTCATACTCCAACATCAAGTCCTGCGTCTTCCTTTCTCTGGGCACTAGTGTAAGCTGTAAGGAGATGAACACCAGCCTGGTGCTGGCCTGTGTCACGGCTTTGGGGTTACTGAAAGGTTATTAAAGTTTCTTTTCCATCCTTTACATTGCGACTGCGTTAATACATTTTAAAGTTTTTTAATTACACCGGCTGTAGATGTAGGCTATGATTTAATTTGGCCCTTCAAATTGTTCTACGTGCTGACTAACTCGAACCTTGTTTTTTCAATAACGGCTCTAAAAGTAAAATTGCCCCGGTGGTTTTACATTTTATTAGTTATTAAAGTAACGGGCAAAAAGTAAAACCCTTTTTTCTAGGTTACCCGTAATTCTTTCCCCAGCATCCAATGTCTCAAATTAACTAGGCGCAAAGAAAAAACCCGAATTTAAACGTGTGCGTTAATTGCCTGAGAAAGATTATTTAATTTGACCACAAACTGGACACGCTGCAGGCCGGCGCGAGCCTTTCTTTGAATTCCCCGGTGCTTTATGGGTATTTATAAATTAGTATTTGTATTTAGTTTTGTTTGAGGTCGATGCCCAATACTCGCTCCTCCGAGTGAGATTAGGCTCAATCACTTTGTCTAGAAACATCTGCTTTCCCCGCACTGTTCGCCCGCGCGCAGGGGCTCGTGCTGAACGACTGGCTCGTGACTGCTCGCCGAAACGTCGCCGCCGCCGCCGCGCGCCCCCGACGCGTCCCGACAGCGCACGTCCTCTCCGGCCTCTAATACCTCCACATTCACGCGCTGATCTTCTCTCCGCTTGTGTCCGACTGTACGTGCGTGTTTCGTCCCCCAGGACTCTCTGTTTTTGTAGGTTTTATTCCGTTATGACGGATGACTGTAATCTCATGAAAGGAGCACACTTAACGTGCGTTTCCTTCACTAATCACACTGTCTCACCCTCCGACCGCTGCAACCGTGATGGTCATAATTTTGTGCGTTAGACGTGCCGCGTGCTCCATGTAATCCTTATGAAAGACGCCATGGTGGGTTTTCCATGCCAAAATGACCACTTTAAACAATTTCAACGCTCATTTTAGATAGTCTATCTAATTCAAAGCCTGGGTTATTTGAAACGGTCCGCCACGATTATCTCTTCATAATACATCCAGTATATTCATTTGACGCCTTTAAATGTGTTTTCATTTTCTGCGATAATAATGTTTGACATTTTCGATGCCTAAAAGACCGAGGGGGCCATCGTAGCCTCACCGAATCGCATTTAATTTTCTCTGAGCTCAACTTCTGTTGAAACAAACTTTTTACTTTTCGCGGTTTAGTTTCAGACCTCAGGCTTTAACGAAATAACTCATTTAAATATATATAGTAGGCTCGACTGTGTTTAGCAACTTTATAAAATTAGTAAATAAAATCTGATTTTTGTTTCACGACTATTTAAATTAACAAACTATTTAATTTGTATTTTAGATTTGTAATTTAGTATGTTGCGGAACAGAGAATAAAACTAATGTAAAATTATTTGTAAAGGAAAAAGCTGTTTTCGTCATTATTGTCCGTTTTTATATTTACTGTTACAATTTTACAATTTATTGCCACAAATTAAAATTTAAACAGCATTATCAAAAGCATGTTTTTTTCTTACCTGAAGAAGCTTGTTTTGTTTTTTCAGCGGTATCAGGATTATCACAAATTGAATACCTTTCTAAATGTGTAAGAATAAAATTAAATAAACAACACAACATTTCACTTGGCTTTTCACGCAACAAAAAGAGAGCGCTGTCCGCGCGCCGCCGTGATTGTCGCCCAGAGATGCGGCTCCCCGCGCGCCACTCGCTCTCCTCCCGCGCGCCGCGTAGATGTAGCTGCTTTGAAGTCCGTGGCCTCACTTTTGCAGGTGTTAATCAGTTGGACTTCACAGGGATTTCGACCACCGAATATCCTTCCTACGGTATAAAATAGACCAAGGGAAAACGGCACCGGTCCTTCCGAGGAAGGCCTTTCACAATATATCGCATTTTATGCATCACCGTTTTAATAAGCACCGACAACATCCGCGACCTGCTCCGGTTTTGTCGGCTAAAGAGAGAAAACTTTTCCCCCTCCTCTCCTCGCCTCCTCTAATCCCGAGATTTACGGGCTCAGCATTAAGAAAATTCGACTGCAATTTGGGATTAGACAAAATACTCTTATTACAAAAGCTTCCTGCAACTTGATAACTTGATACTTGTTCTGGGTTTATCGCGGGGTCTTAGCCACACCGGGACTGAGAAAATAATCAGAAAACAGGAGAATTGCAGCAATAAATGTTGCGTTTTGTGTGTTTGAAGATCACACTTGTTAACGACTGCATATACATTTTCCCGGGGAAATAGTCGAGGAGCTGGTGGAATGTGTCATGTCTGGGGCCTACAGCCCTTTTACATAGTGAAAACATTTGTTAGGCGGCCTGCACAGAGTTTCTTACGGGCCCTCGTGCAACATCCAATAACTTTCTCCATTGTTTGCTGGCCGCTATTGACGGCTTACGGCGGCATCTCAGTTCTTTCTGAGGGCACTTTTGTCGATGACTTTATAGATCTGTGGAGCGACGTGTAAAGCCGGCCTTTGATTGGACGGTCCATATAGTAAAAATGTAATTTGGTTTTGCAGCGGTCACTTGCTTTGAACATTAGCTCGCTTTCAGCGCGCGCCTCAATTAGAAGGAGTTTATTTGGTGACATCAACAAAGGGAGCGCGCGAGGCCTTATTAAAGTCCCGCGAGCGTCTCACCCAGCCTTTGAGGAAATACTGCGCCCAACCTGATATTCTGTTACCGTATTTTATTGGCATTTCTTTTGGGAAAGTGAGGCTTGAAAGGTGCTTTTCTTTGATTCCTCGGTCCTGCGATTCTCCCGCCGCTGATTTCGTTTCTTTTCGGGATCGGCGGAGTTTGTTCCTTTCACACGTCCCCTCGCTGAAAGAGTCCCTATTAAACTTTACGCACACTATTCTGAAATGTAATTCTAAGTGGGGATTAAGCCATCCATTAATATTCATGAGATGGGCTTACAATAAAAATGAAAATAGATAAAGTGGATAAATTAAACTTTTTGCTGCATTTTTTATCCCGTGGTAAATCGACGGACACTACGAATCGTGAGCTTATGTGTCTTTAACGAGATCTGAAACCATTCCGCATCAAAAGGGTGTCGGTAAATGTATCGTAGTGTCTGGGCTTTTGGCGTCCCGTTCACCAAGTGAGATGAGCCGAAGGCCCTCAAAGTTGGTCGAGGCTACAGTGATGTTAAAAGTGTTCAGTTATTTACCATGTTGTGCGTGTCCTCATCGTGTCCGCGCACCAGGCCCAAATTTAACTTCAATCCTCTGGAGTCTTTTATTAAAACGCTGTAGCTCGACTCAAAAGTAGGACATTAGCAGATTTACAACACATCAGTCTTATTCCGTTTCCAGCACTCCCGACTTCTCATCGTGGGTTTGTAATGATCGTTTTCGCCAAATTAATTCGATTTTCGCAAACATGTGACTGTGTTAGTTAAAGACAAGCGCTTGGATTTCACCTTTTAAACACTTTAGATATGTTCCTCACATTAATCTAAATACTTGCGTTTTGTTTAAAATATAAAGTCAAATTTCGCTCCAGACCGATTAAATCACATCTTCTTGTACACGCTATTATTTTGCAGTTGAATTGTAATACTTAAAAGAAAATGTTTTACACATTTCCGTCGCTTTCAAAAAATTGTCCGGACGGTGCAGGTTTGTGTTGTCTTCAGTCACATGGGGGCGGGGCTTCCAGCCTGCTCGGCTGCTGAGTGGCTGCTGTTGATGTCGGTCACGCACATGAGGCGCGGGGATTGGCTGGTGTGGGCGGATCTGCAGGTGTTGTGCGCTCATAGAGAGGCAGGGTTAGGAGAAGGCGATCAATCTCCATCCGTCTACATTAGCAATCACCTTAACGCAGTGACTGACACCAGCGAGCTGCCAAAGCAAATGAGTTTGATTTATTTGGTTTTAAACCCCGGAAACGCGCTTTGAATAGACTACAACAAGCACGGCGTCCGCAGACACGTGTGTGATACCAGCCGAGCTGTCTACCTGAACATTAAGGAGAGTTTTGTAGCTTATTTATTTGTTTTGAACTGCCTCCCCGATCTCTGCACTGGTTGGATATTTTTGTATCGCCGAGGTCTCCGTGTCGGTCTACGAAAATACACCTGGCGAGGGAAGAGACGGAGAGGTCTTTAAAAAGGTAAGAATGTGTCGGTCTTAACCATTAAACTGTTTACTGAATCGATTCCAGTTTGAAATAAATTTTTCGTGGTTATACACTAAAATAAAAGTTTTTGCTCAAGGCCACGATGAGGCGAGTTGAACCGGTTAGTTAACCCGCAAATTAAAGTACTTTTAAAGTCACTTTCTGGGATTGGTGCTGCCGTGGTGAGGATGTGAATCAAGTAGGAGAATAAAATCATGCAGCATTGCGGCTAAGCACTTAGAATAAATTAGAAAGAGTTAATAGAAATTTGATACGTTTATGTATTAATTTCAAGGAAGACGAGCAGTTTTAGGGTGGACTCGCCCGGCACCACCGGGGTGCTTGCGGGTAATTGGTGAGGCGTGTTTTGTTATTTTGTTAATTTCTTTGACTGATAAGGCCCCAGTCTAACAGCGCTCCCCGGAGCCCTCATCTACATTGTAATTGGTTTCATTTGCACCAAGATTCCGTCTTTTTAACCGGTCCTTACTGTGCTAAACAGTTCAAGAAAAGGTCCGAATACACAGAATCCCGAGAAGTTCGGTGTTCCCAGCCGATTACAACTCTGTTAACAACTAGAAATATATACAAGCCACAGTCTCCTATACATAATTAAAATGTACAACACTATTTATTATTATTATTATTATTTACGTGGGGAAGGGGACCATTTTATTTTAATTTCACAAACTGAAAATTCACGTCTCTAATTTATAGTACCAACAAAGTTTAATAATAGTTTAAATACTTAACTAGTAGTTAACAAAGCCTGTTATTTCTCTTGGGTGATTTTCTTTTTAAACGTCTAAATCTAACATTGACTTTTTCCTCTGTAAATTAATGTGCTTTCTGTAATATAAAGCCATATTTGTAATTGTAATAAAAAGCCGTCACGAAGTTGACTGAGGCCTGCACAGTGATCTAACGAGATTGCTTATTTATATTTCGATTTTATATTGGGCCTATTCCAGTGTTTTCATGCCTTCATTAACTAAATGCCGAATTAAATGTAACTACTACGAGTTTCTAACTAACCCGATCTCAAAAGTGGACGTTAATGTCTCAAATGATTAACTATAAATGATAGTCTTCGGACGCAGACAAATACACAAAAGTAATCTAATAAACTCTTCACTTAATAAAAGCGTTCACGACTGGACAGTAACTATTTGGAATAATGTCAACGATTAGGCTCACGTAAAGAGTTATTGTTATAGCCTGCATGTTTTTGTGGGGTATTTTATATTAAATACAACACAATGGCACGATCACCTGTTTTCATCTTCTATTTGAACTCAATAATACAGAACACCAGAACTAGGCCACAATACACATTTTCTCGTTTCGAAAAAATTGGTCCGGGTAATTTGAGTTTTTGTTCAGTTTGTTCAGTTCTTGTGAGTGATTTCAAAACAACCGTTTTCTACGTGACCTGAATGTGTGAAATGTTCTTTTGGGTTTCAGACTGCCGTTCACTGCCCCGCTTCGAGTCCCGTAGCAGTGAAACGGGCCTAATAACGTTGGACGTTGTGTGTTTCAGTATCTGACTTTGGGTCCGTCCTCCGTCAAACTGCAACATCGGGGGAAATCGAACTATTGGCAAGATCTGGGGGGACCCGTGACTGCCTCTAGCATGATGTCATACCTCAAACAGCCCCCCTACGCCATGAACGGCCTGGGGCTCAGCGGTACCACCATGGACCTGCTTCACCCGTCCGTCGGATATCCAGGTAGCTGCACTCCAAGTTTCAACACGTTTACTTCACCAACACGGTTATGATGGGGCGCTTATAGACTTAGATGTGGCGCAAGTGATCAACGGGATTATTTTTAGTATGCGAGTTCTTTAACAATAAATAAAATTCATTTTTAAAGGAGGCCTTCTCAAATGTAATATGAGTTTTTATGCTATAAATTTGCTATTATGTGTTTTGGTTAATAAATCTACAATGCTACAGTAAAATCTGTTTTGGCAAATTTGTTTCATAAAGGCATTTATCAAGGGCAAGTTTCTAATATTAAATTGTCTGAGCTTGGAAATAATTTTTATTCTTAAAATATTTTATTCTTAAATATGTTTTGCAGCCTCATTATAATTGTTTCAGAGAATTTAAATGTCTCGTTTGTTTCAGCAGCGACGCCCAGGAAGCAGCGGCGCGAGAGGACGACGTTCACGCGCTCGCAGCTGGACATCCTCGAGGCGCTGTTCGCCAAGACGCGCTACCCGGATATATTCATGCGCGAGGAGGTGGCACTCAAAATCAATCTACCCGAATCCAGAGTTCAGGTCAGTTTGACTAAAGTCCCAGTTAACTGTAGCCTCTACATAACTTCTTATTAAAATATGGCAACTTTAGGTGACGTGCGTGACTCCCAGATCAGAGTTTATCCCCCCGACCGGGTCTTGGAGACGGGGTGTCCTGCACTACTTCTCCCGGGACATGTCCTGTAGTATTTTGTCCTGATTTGTAAATGATCTGCGTGGCTGAAATGCTGGTGACGAGCACGCGCGCCTGCCCCGCGCCAGGTGAATGTTCGTCCCGCGTTGCGCCGCTCCCCCGTGGTGAGGTCGCCGAGGCCCATTTACACACCGGACTTGTTAGACGATGTCGGCGGTTCTGGTCACGTCAAGCGCTCGTGTGTTGTAAGGACCGGCCGTCAAATAACGCTGTTAAACCCGCTGTGTTTGCGGTACTGTTGTGTTCGGGTAGCAGTAGTTGTAAATGTCTTGACGGTGTGGGCCGCTGTGAGGGCCCGTCGGCCTGCAGCTGCCCAGGACGGAAACGGTTCCGTGTCCATTACTGTAGCGGCATACACGTTTAAGATAATTTAAAATGAGTTGTGCTGAATCGTTGAGACTTAAGACAGTCTCATAAAGTAAAGTTTTCTCTGCTTCCGTTTATTTTTTAATTATTATTATTTCTGAATTGTGTGTGTGAGGGGGAGAAACGCTGTAGATGGACAGACCCTCGTGACACTATTGAATGACCGTCTCTGGTGAGAAACTCAATAGGCCGAGGTCTCTGCCACCTCCATGTGCTGTAATGAGATCCACGGCCCGAACAGAGAGACTCTATGCAAATTAATGCAACTAATGGCCAATGACGAGTCGTTTTCCACACTGATACTGTACGGTGGCCCCACCAGCTCGGCCTTCAGACGTGCAGGAAAGGGCCTCTTTAATCATTTAATAGAGAGAGAGAGGAAGAGAGAGAGTGAGAGAGAGTATGTATGTGTGTGTGTGTGTGTGTGTGTGTGACAGGAAATAAGTTGAATCCATGTATTCAGTGTGTGCGCTTGCACAATTCTTTGCTTCAACTTTAATGTGTGTGTGTGTGTGTGTGTGTGTGTGTGTGTGTTCGTGTGTGTGTGTGTGTAGGTGTGGTTCAAGAACCGTCGGGCGAAGTGTCGTCAGCAGCAGCAGAGCGGAGGTAGCAGCACCAAAGCTCGGCCGGTGAAGAAGAAGTCCTCCCCGACGCGCGAGAGCACGGGCTCGGAGAGCAGCGGCCAGTTCACCCCTCCGGTGGTCTCCAGCGCCGGATCCTCCTCTTCCTCCTCCTCCTCTTCCTCCACCAACAACCACACGGGCATCAGCAGCACGTCTACCTCCATCAGCACCGTCTCGTCCATCTGGAGCCCGGCCATCTCTCCCGGGTCGGCGCCGCCCGCAGCCTCGCTGGCCGAGCCCATGCCCCCTTCCAGCGCCTCCTGTATGCAGCGCTCCGTCTCCACCTCCTCCACCTCCTCCTACCCCATGTCCTACAACCAGGCGGCGGGCTACAGCCAGGCCTACCCCACCCCCTCCAGCTCCTACTTCAGCGGCGTGGACTGTGGCTCCTACCTGACCCCCATGCACACCCACCACCACCCGACCCACCAGCTCAGCCCCATGACGCCCTCGTCCATGCCCGCGCACCCACACCACCACATCAGCCAGTCTTCTGGTCACCACCACCACCACCACCACCACCAGCCATACACCGGAGCGAGCTTGGCCTTTAATTCTTCCGACTGCCTGGATTACAAGGAGCAGACACCTTCCTCCTGGAAGATCAACTTCAACGCCACGGACTGTTTGGACTACAAAGATCAGACGTCCTGGAGGTTCCAAGTCTTGTGATCTTCTGATGGTGACTCCACCCCCCCCCTCCTCCCACACATTTGTCACCAACATCACTCCATACTTTTCTCTCCGTTTTATAGTGTGCCGAGTTTAAAAATATATATAAATATATATGAAAGACACGTTATACGAACTTACAGAGTTAACAAAATAGCTAGATGTCCTTCAATGTTTTCTAAAGGGAAAGAAAGGATCCCCCCCCCCTCCCTTCATTTTGGGAAAACAAGCAGGGGGAAATCAAATGAGCTTTTGACCATGAAGAAATGACGCAAGATACCGAATGCTGGACGATGTTAGTGTTTTAACCAAACTCGAGCTCTTCTGCTCCCCGACGTGACGGCGATGACTCACCCCTGAGGTCTGGATTACCGATTAAACCCCCCCCCCCCCTCTCCCCACCATCACGAGACTTTGAGCGCTAAGAAACTGATTTTACCGAAATGTCTCAAACCCTGTACAGTTTTTGTTTTTGTTAAATTGGTTATTTTTAGGCTCCGAGAGATTTTAGTAAGCTTTGACCAAGCTGAATCTTGTACATATATATATTTGGGTCAGTTGCAGTGACCATATTTAGCTGGTGTTGCTGGATATAAAATTGTTTAATAAGACTTTGAAACGACTTTATGTAAATCTTTTTCCCAAATATCCAAAGATCAAGAATTGGCCGCTGGACACTCTTTGATATGCTGATTCCTTTGTTTTTGTAACCCTGGAAACAAGCTCGACTTTTATATGAAGAACACGTGTGAGGGGAAAATCAAGTGGATCAAAACTACCAGGTGTAAATCTAGTGGACACATTCGGCTCACAACAGTTTTTTTTTATTCGTTACCAGGAATGCGAAATTGAACGACGTTGCTGCTGTCTAATTGAAACACGTAGCGAGCAATTAGGGGACGTGTTGTACGTTTCTGACGTGGTTACCGGAGGGGAAACGTTGGAGCGGAACCAGCACTTCCCGAACCCTACACGGTTGAATGTATGTCAGGCACAGGTCATTACGTTCATGTCCATTATAATAAAGAACAGTTCACTACCAACTTTTTATGCGGCTCTTGTGTGGCCCGTTTCCACCGTTAACTCTCACGGTAGCGTTCATTTGCAAATACACGTTTTCAACGAGAAAAAAAAAAACGTTTTAAGGGAACAAAATGGTTACAGGGGTTAAATGTCTCGACAGGCCAGACATCATGACGTCGATCTTCTCTGTGGAGGAAGTTCAAAATCACCTCGTTCTTGGTACTGGGAGATGTTCGTTCTTTTCTCCCCTCCACAACTGGGCGCAACCGGGTCTCAGAGCCACGGTATCCTGAGGCTAATTCGAGCAGTGTTTAAATTGAGAAATAAAAAGAAATCCTAATCGCAACGTTGGGTCTTTTTTTTTTTTAACGAATTTGTTTTGTTTTAAAGCGTGAGACCGGAATCTAAGCCTAAAACGTACGTAAATTGAGTTAATATCCTGACGGACAAACGTATTGAGGCGATGGACCCGCGCCACGCGTTAAATATTTATGATTCTTTTGATCGAGCCGTAATTGAATGCGCAGGCGCAGAAGCGTGATAATCGCCTTCGCGCGCAACACCGCGAGTGAGCCGCTCTTAATAACCTGCAGCAAAATCGGCACTTCTGATTCGGTAATTACGTGGGTGGGTCTGGGTTAATGGGTCAAAATCGGAGAGGAAGACAGCCGTCAGGCACCAGTCAGGCCGTTCCTGAAGCGCGAGGGGAAAAACACTTAGGTTGACGAAGCTGCGTGCGCGAGCGTGTTTCAACAGCGCGAGGAGGAATGCGTGCAACACACCGCCGTGTCTTACATCATCCTACAAGAAAATACATTTCCCTTTCATGTGGGGGAAATTATTCTCATTGTGTTTGGGGGGGGGGGATCCAACATTTCTAATCGTTTACAGAATTTTATTGTAATTGTAACTTAAAATATACTTTTCAATTGTGATTTCTCAAGCAGTTCTTTAATTTCTTAAAGAAATTTGTTTTCACGTGATACAAACACTGAGCGTGATCCTCTTAATAAGAGTTCAACGACAACCTTTCCGCGAGACTTTAATCAGAGTTCGCGTGGGTTTGGCATTTAATTATTAATATATAGCAGCTGAATACACATTTTCGTCAGGAGAACATTAAACATGTTTGCTTTGCTGCTTAGATTGGGCCTCCGTGGTCTATGACAGTGGGAGACCGTAGCCCCTCGTCACTACATAAACAGGAACGGATTTGTAGAATTTGCATCAAACAAACATTTGCGGCGGAGCGGCGGAATAATTTCAGGAATTCAGCAGACACGCGCTCACGTGGCGCACCTGCGCGAGGGGGAGCGCGCGCGAGGAGGGGGAGAACTGTGCCAAATGTGTTTTTTTCTCCCCAATCTCGAATTACAGTTGCTAATATTTCATATTCCGACGTGACGCCTGACGTATTGTCCTTTCTTTAATTAGCATGATATTATGAAGATACGAGACTAGTTTCGTACTACACTGAATTTGTTCTCTAAATGTTTCATATCGTGTTGTGTTGGGTAATAAAATAAATCTTGAGTGTAATCCGTAGTCTAAATTTACCGCACACACGGGCTACATTTTTAACATGCAATAATTATTTGCGAGGTCGGTGTGGATTTGATACTTTGATTTTAAGAAACGAAGAGGATTATCAAGAATGTGACTGAAGTGACGGAGGGTGGAGGGATCAATCAAGAATGTGACTGAAGTGACGGAGGGTGGAGGGATCAGGTTTTTGTTTTTGTTTGTTTTTACGTGGCGCTAAATGACGCATTTATCCGTCCTTACAGGCCTACCATAAACATTCATTTGAGCCGACTCGTAACGGAAATGTAACTAATTTCGAACAAATAATATCTCTTACACATGACTTCATTTAAAAATGTACATACTAAGACCTGCATCTCACGTTGAAATTTGTATTTATTTAGCCTTTTTCGTCTGTCAAGGTATTGCTTTCTTGTTTAAAAAAAAAACAACTAAAACACATTCACCAGTCAACACATAAGCTTTGACCAATTTAAATTAGTGCATAGGATGCAGAAAACGGTTGAGTTAATGTAGTGTACTGTAGCTTTGTGGACCTCAACGAGCTACATGTGCTCTACACTTCTAACAGTTAGTGAGTGTCCTACCGTGACGCGTCTACACCCGTTAACTCCTCGTGCCGCCTCGCGAGCGCAGAGTGGAGGCGCGAGCCCGGCTTCAGCGGCCCTGTGATGGGGCAGAGAAGGGTGAGATTTTACAGTATTTACTCAAAGACAGCGAACATGCCCATATAGCTAACCGTTGGGATGTCACCACTGTCCAGTCACTATTTCTAAGTACTCGGAACCACATTATTACATGTAGAAACTATAAGAGAGATTAGCAGCAAAAACCATTAACGGAAAATACGGCCGACTGATGTGCAGAGGCGGTTTGCGGAGATGCACCGTGTACCGTGCTACAAACCGACTGCTGGTTCCGGTCCATGCGGTCTTACGGAAATGCTGAGAACGAGGAAAAACACATGTTTATTTCAACAGTATTTATGTGTAAGTCCTGACTGCGGGTGATGGTTACATTGTGACCCCAGAAAGGACAGTTTATGGTCAGAAACAGGACCACCGCGGATATCAACCGCCAGTTTTTGCTCAGCAACTAATTCTGATCAAAAAATAAAAATAAATACAATTTATATATATTTATATATGCGCACCGCACACACGCAAACAGTCGTTGGTTACATGCAAATATATCCGTTTATGCTTCAATAGCCTAGGGTAGTTTCATTAGTCATTATTTGTTTAATGTTTACCGCATAGAGACATCAGAGTTGTGTCGTCCTGATAGGGCCACAAACGAACTTAAACTTCAGCATTCTTTCTTGACAACACATTTCAACCTGATACCACCACAGACATAATAGATCTTAATAGTCGTAATTACAGAGGCCAGAAGAGTTTGGTGAGTTTTTCTTGGCTCGGGTGACCAGGCTGACATGCCACGCCCCTTCACCTGAAGAGTATGTGAGGTGCTCATGGCTTCCTGAACTTTCGACCTGCCAAGGTGCCGCAGAAGAACAGGTTTCTCCTGACACAGCGTACACAAAGTGCCATGCTCTCCTCTTTTCTCAAACGTCTGGGAAACAAATGATTGTCACCGTACAAGGGCTGATTTGGTGTGTGTGTGTGTGTGTGAAAGCTGACTGGTTGAGGTAGAAGGAGAACGGGGCACATGGTAAGCAAAACACAAGTGCACTGCCTCCAGAGTTTTAAAGTGCTTTATTGTGAGCAGATGACGCCAAAATGTCAAAGCTTGTGGGACAACGGTGAAGACATGACTGTTGAGGCAGACGTGATTGAAGCCTGACGACTGCCAAGCAATGAAATAACTTCAAATACCGGTACATGTATGTTCCATGTAAGTAGAAAGTAAACAAAGTGAAATCATGTTTAGAGCTTTTTATCCTCCTCCACTAGACCTCTAATGAAAAACAGTTTTCCAAAGACTCGCCAAATCCCCACGACTTTACACCAGAACTGCGTGCTTAAAAATACTCTGCGCAATTTTTCAATCGGAAAATAACATCGACAGGATATTTTTAACAGGACACTGGTGTTCTGTGACTGTCCCATAAAAATAACTCAGGACGTGACATTGGCTGAACAGTACAAAAAATGAATATGTAAGTTTAATCGCATTCAAATGCCAGCACCAATAGGAGCAGACCACAGCAGAAAGACAGCAGTGATCCCACAGCCGAAGACAAACTGTTTTTACATATGTATTTCATTTGAAACATAACTGCAAAACAAAAAGGAAGTCTAGCATAGCTGTGGGATTATTGTGCCACAAATTTCAATCACTGCTTCAAGAAGTGGCTCAAATCTATTCTTTCTACATCTTCAGTATTAACCTGCATTCAGTTTCTTCAGCATTAATATAAATCTTTATTGATCCTGAAGAAAGTTGTACTTCCTGTTGTCTTTCCTGTACTGTAAGACGACGTCTGAGGCCTCATGTTGTGCAAAAATATCTATGCATTATGTACTTATAAGACACGTTTAATTGTGCCTTGTTACATTTAATTACGCCCTGTCGCTGTTTGTAAACAAAAAAACACTCGGGACGGCCATGTTCACCAGCCTTACTCCAATTAAATGTAAAGACCACACAAATACATTATTTTAAGATTTGGATTGCAACATAATTTCTTAATAATCCTGACGTCAGTGCTCTATGATTTTTTAAATGTATAAAAATAAGGACCCAACACTCCACCCTGAGGAACGTCCCTGGTGTTCGTTTCCCAGTGCACAACATGGAAATGTCTACATATAAATGAATGTAACTCCTGTCATAAAAAAGAAGATTTAAATTATTCTTTATGTCATAGTGCATAAATCGCTTATTACATTTCAAATATGTTTACTTACTGGACCCAAAGTCCTTGTAATCTTGTCTGTTTTAACTTGCATAAATATGTGTAAAATAAAACAAATGTTTTTAGTTTTGTATCAGAAAGCCATGTGTGCATATATATAGGCTATGTTAAAATACTTGCGTTATAAAGTATTGATGACAAACCATATATGAAATTCTTTGCATTCCTCATCCAAGAATTAACAACAAAAAGGACCGTAAACCGATAAAAAATAAATAAATAAAAACCACACACAAAACTTGAGCAGCGCACTATAAAGGGGTGCAGCCGCAGATTCTGTGTCCGATTCCAACACACTATTCTGTATTAAAAAAATGGAAAATCCTCTTAGAATGCAGAGTAAACTGATTACGATACAGTGAGGGATTATGGGTGGCTGGGTGCCGTCAGATTAAGTTTTGGGGGAAGCGGAGAAGCGACAGTTCTGACAGAGGTGCAGGCACACGGCTGCGGGCAGATTCACCACCGTCCTCTTTACAGACGTCAGCCGCGACACACGAACACTGCTTTTGAACCCCCGTGTGTAATCTCTCTCTCTCTCTCTGTCTCTCTCTCCCTCTTTCGGTCTCTCTCTCTCTCTCTCTCTCTCTCTCCCTCTCTCTCTTTGTCTGTCTTTCCCTCCCTCTGTTTGTCTCTTTCTCCCACCCCAAACACAGAGAGAATAAACTCCAGTGCCTACTGCACGTTCCACATTATTCCTTTCTATAAAAGAGGTGGAGAATACAGTTCGCTGCTCTCCAGAGGAACAGTGAAAAAGAATCGACCTGTTACTCCTGTGAGTTAAAAAATGGATTTTCTATAAATTTGGAGATTATATCATTTGAATATGTCTGAGGAGCTGGGGAAGAAATAGAGAACATGTGTTTCCTGCCTGAAAGGTCCAAAGCTTGATAGGAAACCAAGAAATACACTTGGCATATGAGTGTGTGTGTGTGTGTGTGTGTGTGTGTGCGCGCGCATGTGAGTGTGTGTGTGCGTGTGTGCGCGCATGTGAGTGTGTCTGTGTGTCTATGTGAGTGTGTGTGTGTGTGTGTGCACATGTGAGTGTGTCACATGTGTGTCTATGTGAGTGAGTGTGTGTGTGTGTGTGTGTGTGTGTGTGTGTGTGTGTGCGCATGTGATTGTGTGTGTGTTTTCTTGTAGCACTTGGCTAGAATGTATATGGAAGGTTTAAAAAAGCCAAACAAGTGTAGATTACATGACCATTATATGAACAATAACAAATATAATTTTGTACAGTTAGCAGGACATTTAAAGGCTTTTTTGGCTTTAATAGTAGAAAATGTCCCAAGACGCATCTATCTTAGTTGTTGTTTACAAAGTTAATAAAAATGTACATTAAAATGCAGGGCAATGTTTAGTAATAATACATATAACAATACATATTCAACAGCCAAAGATGAAATATAATTCTAATTAAATATTCATTATTCATACTACACCAAGATGAATGACCTTCAGTCTGCCTGATGCCTGTGAGACACACACACACGCACACACACGCACACACACACACACTTCGTTTCAGTATCTTTCAATATCTGTAATGTGCTCTCTGCCCTGTATAATGTCATCAATATTTAGATTGTAAGTAATGTTTTGAACATAATATGTAACCAAGTTACATAAAAGTGGAGTCTGAAGTGTGTACAGTGTAAATCATTACCTGATCTTCCCAGTTGAGCAGACTGGTTTCTGTGAAAGACAAGAATGAGAGGCGCATGAATGAATATCTGCAATACTGCTGCCAGTCTGAAGAGTTAATTAGTGAACACATTAACACAGCCAGAGGTGGAGAGGAAGAGTTTGTTAGTGTTAACACAGCCAGAGGTGGAGAGGAAGAGTTTGTTAGTGTTAACACAGCCAGAGGTGGAGAGGAAGAGTTTGTTAGTGTTAACACAGCCAGAGGTGGAGAGGAAGAGTTCATTGGTGTTACACAGCCAGAGGTGAAGAGGAAGAGTTCATTAGTGTTAACACAGCCAGAGGTGGAGAGGAAGAGTTCATTAGTGTTACACAGCCAGAGGTGGAGAGGAAGAGTTTGTTAGTGTTAACACAGCCAGAGGTGGAGAGGAAGAGTTCATTATAGTGTTAACACAGCCAGAGGTGGAGAGGAAGAGTTCATTAGTGTTACACAGCCAGAGGTGAAGAGGAAGAGTTCATTAGTGTTAACACAGCCAGAGGTGGAGAGGAAGAGTTCATTAGTGTTACACAGCCAGAGGTGGAAAGGAAGAGTTTGTTAGTGTTAACACAGCCAGAGGTGGAGAGGAAGAGTTCATTATAGTGTTAACACAGCCAGAGGTGGAGAGGAAGAGTTCATTAGTGTTACACAGCCAGAGGTGAAGAGGAAGAGTTAATTAGTGTTAACACAGCCAGAGGTGGAGAGGAAGAGTTCATTAGTGTTAACACAGCCAGAGGTGGAGAGGAAGAGTTCATTATAGTGTTAACACAGCCAGAGGTGGAGAGGAAGAGTTCATTATAGTGTTAACACAGCCAGAGGTGGAGAGGAAGAGTTCATTAGTGTTACACAGCCACGGGTGGAGAGGAAGAGTTCATTAGTGTTACACAGCCAGAGGTGGAGAGGAAGAGTTAATTAGTGTTACACAGCCAGAGGTGGAGAGGAAGAGTTCATTATAGTGTTAACACAGCCAGAGGTGGAGAGGAAGAGTTCATTAGTGTTACACAGCCAGAGGTGAAGAGGAAGAGTTCATTAGTGTTAACACAGCCAGAGGTGGAGAGGAAGAGTTCATTAGTGTTACACAGCCAGAGGTGGAGAGGAAGAGTTTGTTAGTGTTAACACAGCCAGAGGTGGAGAGGAAGAGTTCATTATAGTGTTAACACAGCCAGAGGTGGAGAGGAAGAGTTCATTAGTGTTACACAGCCAGAGGTGAAGAGGAAGAGTTAATTAGTGTTAACACAGCCAGAGGTGGAGAGGAAGAGTTCATTAGTGTTAACACAGCCAGAGGTGGAGAGGAAGAGTTCATTATAGTGTTAACACAGCCAGAGGTGGAGAGGAAGAGTTCATTATAGTGTTAACACAGCCAGAGGTGGAGAGGAAGAGTTCATTAGTGTTACACAGCCACGGGTGGAGAGGAAGAGTTCATTAGTGTTACACAGCCAGAGGTGGAGAGGAAGAGTTAATTAGTGTTACACAGCCAGAGGTGGAGAGGAAGAGTTCATTATAGTGTTAACACAGCCAGAGGTGGAGAGGAAGAGTTCATTAGTGTTACACAGCCAGAGGTGGAGAGGAAGAGTTCATTAGTGTTACACAGCCAGAGGTGGAGAGGAAGAGTTTGTTAGTGTTAACACATGAATATGAAGGTGGGTTGTGTTTGTGTGTGTGTGTGTGTGTGCATTCAGCACTCTCAACCAGACAGTGGTGAGGTTCTAACCATTGCTGAGACCCCATGTTAAATTATTACTGGTGCTGTCATTAACATTCAAGATTATGCAAGTATTACAACACTGATGCAAATGTCTACAATAGTCTGCAGTCTGTACTGCCCAAAAATATGTATTTGGGAGAGAAAGGTTTAATTATTATGTGGTTTTGAAAAGAATAAAACATCCCTGTTTTAGGATGACTAGGTAAGTACAATTGGAGTGGAGTAAAGTCAGCCAGCTCGAACAAATGTTCAAATGATGGAAAGAAACAAGAGAATTTCTATTCCAAACTTTCTCCAGAAGAGAAAGAACCTACAGAGGAAGTGTGAGCAGACTCACACACACGTACCGCAGACTCACACACACGTACCGCAGACTCACACACGCTGTGGGGACATTACACGTACTGTCT
The DNA here is from genome assembly GCF_052324685.1 of Brachyhypopomus gauderio. Classification (NCBI taxonomy): domain Eukaryota; kingdom Metazoa; phylum Chordata; class Actinopteri; order Gymnotiformes; family Hypopomidae; genus Brachyhypopomus; species Brachyhypopomus gauderio. The sequence goes on from NC_135227.1 coordinate 19,086,572, forward strand.
GCTGTGGAGACATTACACGTACTGTCTGCTGTGGAGACATTACACGTACTGTCTGCTGTGGAGACATTACACGTACTGTCTGCTGTTGGGGACATTACACGTACTGTCTGCTGTTGGGGACATTACACGTACTGTCTGCTGTGGGGACATTACCCGTACTGTCTGCTGTGGGGACATTACCCGTACTGTCTGCTGTGGGGACATTACCCGTACTGTCTGCTGTGGGGACATTACCCGTACTGTCTGCTGTGGGGACGTTACACGTACTGTCTGCTGTGGGGACGTTACACGTACTGTCTGCTGTGGGGACGTTACACGTACTGTCTGCTGTGGGGACATTACACGTACTGTCTGCTGTTGGGGACATTACACGTACTGTCTGCTGTTGGAGACATTACACGTACTGTCTGCTGTTGGAGACATTACACGTACTGTCTGCTGTGGAGACATTACACGTACTGTCTGCTATTGGGGACATTACACGTACTGTCTGCTGTGGGGACATTACACGTACTGTCTACTGTGGGGACATTACACGTACTGTCTGCTGTGGGGACATTACACGTACTGTCTGCTGTGGGGACATTACACGTACTGTCTGCTGTGGAGACATTACACGTACTGTCTGCTGTGGAGACATTACACGTACTGTCTGCTGTGGGGACATTACACGTACTGTCTGCTGTGGAGACATTACACGTACTGTCTGCTGTGGGGACATTACACGTACTGTCTGCTGTGGAGACATTACACGTACTATCTGCTGTGGAGACATTACACGTACTGTCTGCTGTGGGGACATTACACGTACTGTCTGCTGTGGAGACATTACACGTACTGTCTGCTGTGGAGACATTACACGTACTGTCTGCTGTGGGGACATTACACGTACTGTCTGCTGTGGGGACATTACACGTACTGTCTGCTGTGGGGACATTACACGTACTGTCTGCTGTGGAGACATTACACGTACTATCTGCTGTGGAGACATTACACGTACTGTCTGCTGTGGGGACATTACACGTACTGTCTGCTGTGGGGACATTACACGGCTGCTGAAATGGGTCTTGAGTCTACAATATACTGAGCACAGAATTCCACCCACATTTAAGAACACAATTATTCAGCAAGTATATTGACACACACACACACACACACACACACACACACACACACACACACACACACACACACACACACACACACACACACACACACACCTGTTTGGTTCCAAGGCCAGGTGGCTGGTTCTGGAAGGGTCTTATTCAGGTCCTCTTCTTTCCTTTGTCTCCCATTCTCTGAAGACGCAGCTCTGCTGAAACACAGAATCACTGCATGATGGCTCAGGGTAACACACACACACACACACACACACCAACACATCAACACACACACACACACACACACACAGCAACACACCAACACACACACACACACACACACCCACACCCACACGTTCTTCTTCACTGTGCAAAATTTAAAAACCTTCAAGATATTTTCATATTAAAAATACTAAATATAATCCCACATTTAAATTATATGACCCAACAAGAGAAATTACAAATCTTACTCGGAGCAGGGCACACACCCACATTCGTACTCATTTACACGCACACACACCCTACAGTCACTAGTCACTTCTTTGCTAAATATATTAAGTTATCTTGTTAATGTCTTTATGTTGGCTTTTGAATATGTTCAAGTATATACATTTTCTGAAACTGAACTTCCAGTGCTTTGTCAAGACAGACACTCACTTCCTAATGCTCACCATAGAACACCAATGACGTTACAATTCTCACCATAGAACACCAATGACGTTACAATTCACACCATAGAACACCAATGACGTTACAATTCTCACCATAGAACACCAATGACGTTACAATTCACACCATAGAACACCAATGACGTTACCATTCTCACCATAGAACACCAATGACGTTACAATTCTCACCATAGAACACCAATGACGTTACAATTCTCACCATAGAACACCAATGACGTTACAATTCACACCATAGAACACCAATGACGTTACCATTCTCACCATAGAACACCAATGACGTTACCATTCTCACCATAGAACACCAATGACGTTACAATTCACACCATAGAACACCAATGACGTTACAATTCTCACCATAGAACACCAATGACGTTACAATTCACACCATAGAACACCAATGACATTACCATTCTCACCATAGAACACCAATGACGTTACAATTCACACCATAGAACACCAATGACGTTACAATTCACACCATAGAACACCAATGACGTTACCATTCTCACCATAGAACACCAATGACGTTACCATTCTCACCATAGAACACCAATGACGTTACCATTCTCACCATAGAACACCAATGACGTTACAATTCTCACCATAGAACACCAATGACGTTACCATTCTCACCATAGAACACCAATGACGTTACCATTCTCACCATAGAACACCAATGACGTTACAATTCTCACCATAGAATACCAATGATGTTACCATTCTCACCATAGAACACCAATGACGTTACCATTCTCACCATAGAACACCAATGACGTTACAATTCTCACCATAGAACACCAATGATGTTACAATTCTCACCATAGTACACCAATGATGTTACAATTCTCACCATAGTACACCAATGACGTTACGATTCTCACCAATGACTTCAGAATTCTCACCAGAACTATTCATATCTTTCATTAGCTGTTTGAGGTCATATCACTGAAGTCTGATTCTGTGCAGTGTATGACATGTTAGGCCCACAGTACAATGCTTGGAGTACAGGATGGCTACCAGAACATTTTAACCTGCTTCAGTGCAGGGGTGAGATTTGTCGGCCTATCAGAATACATGGGCACACATTAACCCGCCCTAGTACAGGGGTGAGATTTGTCAGCCTATCAGAATGCATGGGGACACATTAACCCGCCCTAGTGCAGGGGTGAGATATATCGGCCAATCCAGTCAGGGCTGCAAACTCCACTGCTGACACTCTTGCATCTGTTTAAAACTCTGCAACAGCTGGACAACATTTCTGAATAATGTTCACATTCAGGTGTAAACAAAGTTGTTCTGTTTGAAACACACATGTGGTGTCAAGATGTGAAGGGGGGATGGAGGGGTGGAGGAGTGGAGGGGTGGAGGAGTGGAGGAGTGGAGGAGTGGAGGAGAGTAGGATGGGGAGGAGAGTAGGATGGGGAGGAGAGTAGGACAGGAGGGGTGGAGGAGTGGAGGATGGGGAGGAGAGTAGGACAGGAGGAGTGGAGGAGTGTAGGAGTGGCTCCACTTTTCTCATTTGGCACTCTTAACTCAGGGCAATTAACACTAAACCCACATCCACCTCAGTGTCACACACACCCACACACACTCACACACACACACACACCACAGCCACAATCACAGTTTGAAAGTAAGACTAGAACACACATACAAGTTCTGCAGCTTATCTCAGGGTGCGAATGTGTGTGTGTGTGTGTGTGTGTGTGTGTGTACTCATCACAGCTTTCAGGAGTGATCAGAGATGGTGAATTTGAGTGAATGAATCTGAGTATGTTGATGGTTTGAATCTACATACAAGGCAGAGAAGAGCACACACACACTATACAAACACACAATACACACTCACCTGTTCGGCGTGTGTGTGTGCATGTGTGTGTGTGTGTGTGTGTGTGCGTGTGTGTGTGTGTATAAGGGAGTCTTTGTCTAATAAGCACAGCCAATGACAGTCTCCCTATTTCTTTTCATGCAGTGAATATTTGGCGTGTTAATCAAAGTTCATTACCCCCAGTGCCTCTGCACCACCGTGATCAATCTCACACTGTGACTGATCCTCGAACTATCGGTGGAACGTGGGTCACGTTCGCTGGTGAACGGTGTAAACGCAGTCTCCAGTGTCACGCAGGGTTTCACTCAACAAGCAGGAATGACGAGAGGTCACACCTGTTAGCTGTGCCAAAACTAAGCTGAGCGAACAGGTTATATAAATCAAGGAACTCCATGTAGGTGATGTGGTAAATGAGTTATTAACAGTTGTTTACGTGTCGCAGTGTCATGTCTGAATGATTAATGGGTAATGACTGTTAGTGATTCTGAGGTATTTCACTCTGCTAATGTGATCAGGGAGTTAAATACTCAAAAGCCTGGAACCCTGTCTTTACTTTTCCTTTATGTTGTTACTGTGTTTGTGTGAGCAGATGTGTGTGCATGCAGGTGTTTGTGTGTGCACGTGTTTGTGAGTGTGTGTACACGTTTGTGAGTGTGTGTGCATATTATGTTCATGACTCCATAAACCCACCATGCTCCTTGGTACTCTCTCTCTCTCTCTCTCTCTCTCTCTCTCTCTCTCTCATCTTCACACAGTTCATTTATTCTTTGCTACTCCAGAGAGCAGGTCAGATGATGGGGGAATGGGACTGTGACAACACTATGAGCACCTGTACACACACACCTGTACACACACACACGCACACACACTCACCTGCACCCCTTACACACACACACACACACACACACACACACACACACACACACACACACACACACACACACACACTCACCTGCACCCCTTACACACACACACACACACACCTGCACACACACGCACACACACACACACCTGCACACACACATCTGCACACACACACCTGCACACACACACCTGCACACACACACACGCACACTCACCTGCACCCCTTACACACACACACACACGCACACACACACACCTGCACACACACACCTGCACACACACACACACTCACCTGCACCCCTTACACACACACACACACACACCTGCACACACACACACACACACACTCACCTGCACCCCTTACACACACACACACACACACACACACACACACACCTGCACGCACACACACACACACCTGCACCCCTTACACACACACACACACACACACCTGCACCCCTTACACACACACACACCTGCACATCTTACACACACACACACACACACCTGCACCCCTTACACACACACACACACACACACACCTGCACACCTTACACACACACACACACACACACACCTGCACCCCTTACACACACACACACACACACACCAGCACTCCCTACACACACACACACACACACCTGGGTGTTGTGCTCCTGACTGTGTGGCTTGGTCTTCCTCTAAGGCTGCTGGGTGTGTCAGGAGTGGGAGACAGAGACACTCCACCCCACACACGCTGTTCCGCAGCCGTGGACTCATCTGGAATGAGACCACACACACACACACACACACACACACACACACACACACACACACACACACACGGTTCAGTTTTATTTACCATTGTTACATATTAGAATTACATACATTGGAGTTCAGAACATATATGTACACATGTAAGGCAGTTTGTGGACTGTTTGTACACACTGACAGACACAAATCCACACACAGATGGACAAATACCACCACTCACACTGACAAACCTCCACACGTACACCAACATACTCAAACGTACCCAGAAACAATCACCTCAACTAGAGGGAGTAAACCACAATCACACCTGACATACAGACACTTAAGAACTCTTATGATAACAATGAAGATGGAATGAGAACGAGAAAGATAGAGTGAGAGAGAGGGAGGAAGAGAGAGGGAGGGAGGAAGAGAGAGAGGGGGAGAGAGAGAGGGAGGGAGAGAGAGAGAGACAGAGGGAGGGAGAGAGGGAGGGAAAGAGGGAGGGAGAGAGGGAGAGGGAGAAAGAGAGAGGGAGGGAGGAAGAGAGAGAGAGGGGGAGAGAGAGAGACAGAGGGAGGGAAAGAGGGAGGGAGGGAAAGAGGGAGGGAGGGAGGGAAAGAGAGAGGGAGGGAAAGAGGGAGGGAGAGAGGGAGGGAAAGAGGGAGGGAGAGAGGGAGGGAAAGAGGGAGGGAAAGAGGGAGGGAGAGAGGGAGGGAGGGAGAGAGGGAGGGAGGGAGGGGGGGAGGGAGGGAGGGAGAGAGGGAGAGAAAGAGAGAGAGAGAGAGAGGGACAGAAAGAGAGTCAATGGGGTGACGAAGAGACGGGTAAACGTAAACAGTTGAATTTTAAATTAAGCAACAAAAGATAGAAAAATCACACTGCCCATTCTCATTCTCCTGCTCGAACACACCATTCACCTTCATTATCAAGCCCTGGGGTTGGGATTAGGGTTAGGTTTAGGGTTAGAGGTGTTAGGGTTAGGTTTAGGGTTAGGGGTGTTAGGGTTAGGTTTAGCCCCCATGCAAACAGGTGACACTGGGTTTTATTTAGATCTGTTCAGTGAATAAAGTTATTGTTATTAATGAAGCAAGGCTAGTAACCAGCCATCAGCATTATGTAAATGAGATACTGCTAATCAGTGGCTATTAACATTCTTGATTAATGGATTCAGCTGATTGGCTTATCAATAGTTTTGACCAACACGAATCCTGGTATGAATCCTGGTTATTAGTTGTTACCCAGAAATAACCAAAACATTTCATCCATTTTCAATCATTTAAATAATGACTGGAGAGACAAGCTCGTAATCTCCAGTGACATGCAGATAAGAGCTGAGGATGAAGAGCTGATGATGAAGAGCTGAGGATGAAGAGCTGAGGATGAAGAGCTGATGATGAAGAGCTGAGGATGAAGAGCTGGGGGGTTAAGCACTATCACTGAGCCACCAAAGCGACCTGGTCTCAGAGTGACACCTTCATATAAAACATCAGCACTGAATTCTGTGTACCTATGCATGTGTATGCATGGGCTTATGAGAGTGTGGGTGTGTGTGTGTGTGCGCATGAGAGAGAGAGAGAGAGAGAGAGAGAGAGAGAGAGAGAGAGAGAGAGAGAGAGAGAGAGAGAGTGTAAGTATAAGCATATCCTTTAGAGTCATGGAAAAAAGGGAATTCTGCTGTGTGTTGGCCAAATGTAAATATACCTGGATACTTCTTTAAAGCAATGCACACACCCATACATAGACATGCACAAACACTCCCACACACACACACCACACACACACACACATATGCACACACACACACTCATGCATACACAAACACACACATGCTCACACACATGCTCACACACACACACACACACACACACACACACACACACACACACACACACACACACACACACACACACACACACACAGGCATACACCCATACACACACACTACATTGCAGAGAGGAAAGATAAGTCAAGTATTCTGACACATTAAATATGATAGCAGCATTTTAAGCATTGACACTTATAAAGTGCTCCCAAATACACATTCTACATTTAGAACTCTCTCATACCTCTCTCCCTCCCTTTATAAGTCTCTCTCTGTATCTCTCATACCTCTCTCCCTCCCTTTATAAGTCTCTCTCTGTATCTCTCATCCCTCTCTCCCTCCCTTTATAAGTCTCTCTCTGTATCTCTCATTCCTCTCTCCCTCCCTTTATATGTCTCTCTCTGTATCTCTCATCCCTCTCTCCCTCCCTTTATAAGTCTCTCTCTGTATCTCTCATCCCTCTCTCCCTCCCTTTATAAGTCTCTCTCTGTATCTCTCATCCCTCTCTCCCTCCCTTTATAAGTCTCTCTCTGTATCTCTCATCCCTCTCTCCCTCCCTTTATAAGTCTCTCTCTGTATCTCTCATCCCTGTCTCCCTCCCTTTATAAGTCTCTCTCTGTATCTCTCATCCCTCTCTCCCTCCCTTTATAAGTCTCTCTCTGTATCTCTCATCCCTCTCTCCCTCCCTTTATAAGTCTCTCTCTGTATCTCTCATCCCTCTCTCCCTCCCTTTATAAGTCTCTCTCTGTATCTCTCATCCCTGTCTCCCTCCCTTTATAAGTCTCTCTCTGTATCTCTCATCCCTGTCTCCCTCCCTTTATAAGTCTCTCTCTGTATCTCTCATCCCTCTCTCCCTCCCTTTATAAGTCTCTCTCTGTATCTCTCATCCCTCTCTCCCTCCCTTTATAAGTCTCTCTCTGTATCTCTCATCCCTGTCTCCCTCCCTTTATAAGTCTCTCTCTGTATCTCTCATCCCTCTCTCCCTCCCTTTATAAGTCTCTCTCTGTATCTCTCATCCCTCTCTCCCTCCCTTTATAAGTCTCTCTCTGTATCTCTCATCCCTCTCTCCCTCCCTTTATAAGTCTCTCTCTGTATCTCTCATCCCTCTCTCCCTCCCTTTATAAGTCTCTCTCTGTATCTCTCATCCCTCTCTCCCTCCCTTTATAAGTCTCTCTCTGTATCTCTCATCCCTGTCTCCCTCCCTTTATAAGTCTCTCTCTGTATCTCTCATCCCTCTCTCCCTCCCTTTATAAGTCTCTCTCTGTATCTCTCATCCCTCTCTCCCTCCCTTTATAAGTCTCTCTCTGTATCTCTCATCCCTGTCTCCCTCCCTTTATAAGTCTCTCTCTGTATCTCTCATCCCTGTCTCCCTCCCTTTATATGTCTCTCTCTGTATCTCTCATCCCTCCCTCAGTCTCATTCCTTTCTCAACATTTCTTTCCCTCCCTCCTTGTCTCTCTGTCCATTCTCTCCTCCAGTTGATCTTCTTTATTCTGTCTCTCTCCCCTCCCTCTTTCTCTCTCCTCCCTCCATCTCTCCTCTCCCTCTCTTACTCTCTCTCTCCATCCCTGCCAGCCTGCCTCCCTACCCCTCTGTCTATCTCTTTCCCCCTCTCTGTCTATCTCTCTCCCTCTCTCCTTTTCTCTTTTCCTCTTTCTCCCTCTCCCTCCCTCTTTTTCTCTCTTCCTCTCTTTCTCCCTCTCCCTCCCTCTTTCTCTCCCTCCCTCTCTCCCTCTCTCTCTCCCTTGCTGATACTCTAAGCTCTTTGGGTCTGCTCTGGGGGAGTAAAGGGGGGGATGGAAATCATCAAGGACATAATTAAGAGGCTTATGAGTGTGTGTGGGGGCATGAACACACACACGCTCAGAAACACACACACACACGAACACACGCACGCTCAGAAACACACACACACATGTGAACACACACACACGCACATGCCCTGAGGTAGTGACCTCCGTATGTGAAGTTAAACACCTCTCTAGTCTCATCAAGTAGTACGTCACTTTAGCCTGCAACTCTGTTAATGTTAATGTGTCTCCCTCTGCCATGCTCGCTCTCTCTCTCTCTCTCTCTCTCTCTCTCTCTCTCTCACACACACACACACACACAGACACACACACAGACACACACATCTCTGAATGTCTACATATCTTATTGTTTGTGGTATTCAGCTGTCAGAGAACCTGGCTGCTGCCCAAGAGGTCAAAGGTCATGGGTTTGATCCCAGCTGACTCTATTACTACCAGGTACTTCATGCTGCTTCTGGAATGTTACTGCTCTGGTCTGTTTCAACAGCCTGAACCTGCCTGGATGAACTCTTCCCTGTGAAGCCTCTCTGCCCCGTAACACCCCCTCACCACGCCCTAGCCTGTAACCATGTTCTCACCTGGGTCAGAGGTCACAGACTCCTGGGGGTCAAGCTCCTGGGCCTTGCGCTGGGCAGTGGCAGCCAGAGCAGATTCTCCACAGTCTCCCGCCACGTAGTGGAGGTCCTGTGAAGAAACAGAACAGGAGAGGAATCAGGACTGGATCTCCACCTGCTCATGCTGATGGAGGTCTCCTTCACTTTCAGGTGGGTGGAGGTGGAGATAAAGTCACATGTTTGAAGTTGATATAAAAAAATAAACCTGGATGAAATGAAAAAAAACAAACACATTTTTTCAGTTTAACCCTCCCAATTCTCTTTTATTCATATATTACAACTCTTTCTCTCCATCTCTCTCTCTCTCTCTCTCTCTCTCTCTCTCTGTGTGTCTCTGATGCAAACTCAGTTGGAATCTTATCTCCTTCATTTCAAAAGCAGGAGGGTGTGTATGGGGGTGCCGAGAGGGTGCACTTTATGTTGAAATAAGAGTTTAGTTCTCATTACGAGAAGGTGGGCTTCTGACACACGCAAACACACACACACACACACACACACACACACACACACACACACACACACACACACACACACACACACACACATAAACTCACACATACACTCACACACACAAAATGCCATTTCCTGCCCCTCTCATCTAACAGAATGGAATATAATGTCCCTATCTGGGTATCACTCAAACCACCGTTTAGCCTCCCGACGTGCCTCTAAATGTCAGACATTTACGTTCCTATCTCCAAATGAAGTCTGTCTCTGAGAAAGAGGTGCAGAGGTACAGCCAATGTGAAACAGACAAACTGATTGACAAGAAATATGAGCAAAATACTTCTGTGTTTGTGTGATCCACTAGTAGAATGATACATCTATGACACTCCATTACAACGATGTATCTATGACACGTCATTACAACGATATACCTATGACACTCCATTACAACGATGTATCTATGACACGTCATTACAACGATATACCTATGACACTCCATTACAACGATGTATCTGTGACACTCCATTAAAATGATATACCTATGACACTCCATTACAACGATGTATCTATGACGCGTCATTACAACGATATACCTATGACACTCCATTACAACGATGTATCTATGACACGTCATTACAACGATATACCTATGACACTCCATTACAACGATGTATCCACGACGCTCCATTACAACAATGTATCTATGACACTCCATTCAAACGATATAACTATGTATGGCACTACAACACTCCACTCGATCAATATATCTACGACATTAGAACCGTATATACATATTCATACACTTACCGGCCACTTTTTTAGGTACACCTGTCCAACTGCTCATTAACGCAAATGTCAAATCAGCCAAAGACATGGAAGCAACTCAAAGCATGTAGTCATGGCCAAGACGATCTGCTGCAGTTCAAACCGAGCATCAGAATGGGGAAGAAAGGTGATTTAAGTGACTTTGAACGTGTCATGGTTGTTGGTGCCAGACGGGCTGGTCTGGGTATTTCAGAAACCGCTGATCTACTGGGAGTTGTACAGAGAATGGTCCAAAAAAGAGAAGATATCCAGTGAGCGGCAGTTCTGTTGGTGCAAATGCCTTGTTGATGCCAGAGGTCAGAGGAGAATGGACAGACTGGATTGAGCTGTTAGAACAGCAACAGTAACTCAAATAACCAGTCGTTACAACTGAGGCATGCAGAAGAGCATCTCTGAACACACAACACGTTGAACCTTGAGGTGGATGGGCTACAGCAGCAGAAGACCACACCGGGTGTCACTCCTGTCAGCTAAGAACAGGAAAATGAGGCTACAATTCACACTGGCTCACCAAAATTGGACAATAGAAGATTGGAAAAATGTTGCCTGGTCTGATGAGTCTCGATTTCTGCTGTGACATTCAGATGGTAGAGTCAGAATTTGGCGTCAACAACATGAAAGCATGGATCCATCCTGCCTTGTATCAATGGTTCAGGCTGCTGGTGGTCGTGCAATGGTGTGGGGGATATTTTCCTGGTACACTTTGGGCCTATTAGTACCAATTGAGCATCATGTCAATGCCACAGTCTACCTGAGTATTGTTGTTGACCATGTTCATCCCTTTATGACCACAGTGTACCATCTACTGATGGCTACTTCCAGCAGGATAACGCGCCATGTCATAAAGCAGGTAATACAGGTATTACTATTGAAGGTGCCCCCGCCACTTTCAAATCGTTTGTTTGGCAGCATTTTGGGTACCCGGCGGAAATGATAAATGGGAAGAGAGTGACTGATAAGACACTGACCATATACAAACATTGTATGAAAATAATGCCGTACACCGCGGCCAATACGAGCACGATACAGAGACATTTACAGCACCACCACAGCTCAGTACTCAGATCAACATATCTCACTTGGTAGCAGGGACAGAACGGCGCTTTGGCAAGTTGAGACAGCAGGATATCGGGAGCAGTGTGGCGATGTTAATATTCTTAAAAATGAACATGGCAGTGTAGTTGCAGCAAATTCAGTGCCATACTTGGTCAGGCTCTGTTTGCACTATTTGAACTCTGTATTGACAGAAAAGATAATGCACATAATACAGTGAGTCCCCTCTTAACGACGGACCGGAGTTACGACCGACTTTTTATTTTATTTTGCGCAGTGAGCGGAGGAGCAGTGGCAGCACAGTGGAGTGTAGTGGAGTGTAGTTGGGTGTTGTGGGGTGTTGTGGAGTGTTGTGGAGTGTCTGAGGCAGCACAGCCTTCCCCGCAGCCCATCTCAGCAACGCGATCGCTCTTTCTCACGCTGTACGCACGAGAACATTGTTTGTTTTTTTCTATACTGTATTTATGATTAAAGCGTATCTAAATCTAGTGTCGCGCTTAACGACGAAAACTGCTTTATGACGGACTTTTCAGTCTCTATCACCGTCGTTAATCTGGGACTCACTATAATATTGTTTGCGCTTGAAAAATCTTATTTAAAAAAATAAATAAATAAAAATCTTATTAATCTTATTTATTTTATTTTAACTTATGAAATTTTATTTTTATTTCAATTTGTAGAGGAAAAAGTTTATAAAAATTTCATGCTTACATAATGCATGTTAAGAGTTATAATAAAACATTTCAAAATGCATGTGTAACTCAGTTAAATAACTCAGTTAAATAAAAGTCCAGTCATATAATTTGTCATTTTAGTGTTCTTAAAATCTCGTCTCGTCCTCGTGAACCTAATATCGTGTCTCATCTCGTCTCGTGAGCTGAGTGTCTCGTCACACACCATATATATACACACACACACACACACACACACACACACACAAACTTCATGTGGCCTTCAGAATAGCTCAAGAACAGTGCACAGAGAACAGGTAGAAATGAGAAGCAATTAGCTAGACACGCCCTATAAAGGAGGTTCTGCAGGTGGTGACCACAGACCTTTTCTCAGTTCTCATCCTTTCTGGCTGATTTTCACTTTGGCATTTTGTCAGTTCTCTCACCATAGAGGTAGCATGATGCGGTGTCTACAACCCACAGAAGTTGCTCAGGTAGTGCAGCTCATCCAGGATGGCACATCAATGCGAGCTGTGGCAAGAAGGTTTGCTGTGTCTGTCAGCGTAGTGTCCAGACCATGGAGCAGATACCAGGAGACACGGAGGAGGCCGTAGGAGGGCAACAACCCAGCAGCAGGACCACTAACTCCTCCTTTGTGTAAGGAGGAACAGGAGGAGCAGTGCCAGAGCCCTGCAAAATGACCTCCAGCAGGCCACTAATATTAATGTTTCTGCTCAAACTCTCAGAAACAGACAGGGTGGTATGAGGGCTCGACGTTCACAAATGGAGCTTGTGCTTACAGCCCAACTGACATTTGCCAGAGAACACCAAGATGGGCAGATTCACCATTGGTGCCCTGTGCTCTTCAAGGATGAGAGCAGGTTCACACTGAGCACATGACAGATCTGCTGCCTGCAACATCCTCGAGCATGAGCGGTTTGGCAGTGGGTCAGTAATGGTGTGGGGAGGCACTTCTTTAGAGGGCCGCACAGACCTCCACGTGCTAGCCAGGAGTTACCCTGACTGCCATTAGGTACTGGGATGAGATCTATCTACCAACGCCACGTTGCACCACAAACTGTCCAGGAGTTGACTGACGTTTTAATCCAGGTCTGGGAGGAGATTCCTCAGGAGAACATTTGTCGCCTCATCAGGAGCCCAGGTGTTGTAGGGAGGTCAGTCAGGCACGTGAAGGCCACACACACTACTGAACCTCATTTTAAATTGTCTTGAGGAATTTCCATTGAAGTTGAATCAGCCTGTCATTTGATTTTCCGCTTTGATTTTGAGTATGATTCCAAGTGCAGACCTCCATGGGATAGTAATTTTGATTTACATTGATCATTTTTTGTAATTTTGCTCTCAACGCATTCCACTATGTAATAAATAAAGATTTTCAACTGGAATATTTTATTAATTGAGATCTAGGATTTTATTATTTTATTTTAGTGTTCCCTTTATTTATTTTTTGAGCAGTATATAACCCTAGGTACACCAGAATATATGTATATGTGTGATCCACTAGTATATCTGTATATGTGTGATCCACTAGTATATCTGTATATGTGTAGTACCCCAGTATATCTGTATATGTGTGATCCACTAGTATATCTGTATATGTGTGGTACAGCAGTATATCTGGAATGAGATTTGTCATTTTTGGCCATGAAACCCTGGTTACATCTCTAACCTGATGCAACAGCATCGACTGGAAAAAGAAAGAGTGTTACGGATGAGAAGGCACCAGTTAAAGTGAGAGCCATGTCACGTCAGCAGAAAGCACCACGTACAAGAGAGAGAACACAGGACAGACACCGGTGGCATAAAACCAAACTTTTGATTAAGTTTGGATTTTGATTTTGAATACTTTTGACCAAGGATTATCAATAATAGCATAAGCACAAACACTACAACTACTGCTCAGTCTCAGTGCTATCTTTAATACCACTGATCACAAAATTAAAACAGACTTAAGCGGAGGGCTGGGTTCTCGGAATAGTCCTAAAATGGTTCAGTTGAGAAACAGTGTTTCTCAGAGAGTACTGGTGACCTGTGGTGTCCCCTTAAATGGAACCAGTTGTCAGAAAATATTAGAAGAATCTTGATACTAGACTAAATATTTACTAAAAACTTTGTGTTTGTGCAAGCTTTCAACTTAGTTTAGTATCAGTGTACTTTTAATGTTTAATTTTCAGCCTTACAGCACATATATTTCAATCAAGTAAAAGTTTAATTTATCTTGACTTTATTTTCATTTTTATCTTGGCACTTTAAATGCTTAATTCAAAATCTTTTAACACTTACATTTTTAACATTTATGTTTACTACTAATTCATTTAGAACAGGGGTGCTCATTACGTCGATCGCTCATTACGCTCATTACGTCGATCCTTTGCGATCGACCGACACTTCCTTCGCGATCGACCGGTCGATCGCGAAGGAAGTGTCGGTCGATCGCGAAGGAATGTGCGTAGATCGCGTCACATAAAATAGTAGTAGATGAATCGCACATCTGCACTGACGGTTGTATTTTGATTGACATTCACGGTAGCCAATCAGCAATCCACTCAACAAATTACGTCCCCCCCCCCCTGCTCAACAAATTACGTTCGCACCCCCCCCCCCCCCCCGCTCAACAAATTACGTTCGCCGCCACACCGGTAGATCTTTCTGACTTGGTCATCTTATAAGTAGCTCGCAAGCTGAAAACTGTGGGCACCCCTGATTTAGAACTATTTGAAAATTCTGTTTAAATCAATAGTTTTTAATTTGAATCTTTTATGTGAAGCACTTTGAATTGCCATTGTGCATGAAAAGTACAATATCAATAAACTTGTCTTGTCTTAATCAGAACAGACCATGGCTATCAACTGTAACTTTGTGTAATATTACTGGCTAAGTGTGTAACTTGGTTCGTTTAAAATTTTTAGGGACAATTTAGTGGGAAAATACTGAATGAAAAAGTCAGGAAGATATCCAAGAAGAAACCATGTTGGAGTTTGACTGATGCAGAGTGGACCAGTGTAGGTCAGATCCAAGCGTTCCGCTGGCAGGGGCATCTAACTAGCAGCTAGGGACGTGTCGTCCTGGGTCAGAACCAGCCCGAGAGGGTCTGAGTGGGCTACATCAGCACCTGTCTGCAGCCACAACATCAAACCTGTCACACGCTCTCTTCCTCTTTACATTCACAACCAGTTCACATCTCAGATAAACCTTATTCCTCCAGATCTTTCTCCAGTTCACATCTCAGATAAACCTTATTCCTCCAGATCTTTCCCCAGTTCACATCTCAGATAAACCTTATTCCTCCAGATCTTTCCCCAGTTCACATCTCAGATAAACCTTATTCCTCCAGATCTTTCCCCAGTTCACATCTCAGATAAACCTTATTCCTCCAGATCTTTCTCCAGTTCACATCTCAGATAAACCTTATTCCTCCAGATCTTTCCCCAGTTCACATCTCAGATAAACCTTATTCCTCCAGATCTTTCTCCAGTTCACATCTCAGATAAACCTTATTCCTCCAGATCTTTCCCCAGTTCACATCTCAGATAAACCTTATTCCTCCAGATCTTCCTCCAGCTCACATCTCAGATAAACCTTATTCCTCCAGATCTTTCCCCAGTTCACATCTCAGATAAACCTTATTCCTCCAGATCTTTCTCCAGTTCACATCTCAGATAAACCTTATTCCTCCAGATCTTTCTCCAGTTCACATCTCAGATAAACCTTATTCCTCCAGATCTTTCCCCAGTTCACATCTCAGATAAACCGTATTCCTCCAGATCTTTCTCCAGTTCACATCTCAGATAAACCTTATTCCTCCAGATCTTTCCCCAGTTCACATCTCAGATAAACCTTATTCCTCCAGATCTTTCTCCAGTTCACATCTCAGATAAACCTTATTCCTCCAGATCTTTCTCCAGTTCACATCTCAGATAAACCTTATTCCTCCAGATCTTTCCCCAGTTCACATCTCAGATAAACCTTATTCCTCCAGATCTTTCCCCAGTTCACATCTCAGATAAACCTTATTCCTCCAGATCTTTCCCCAGTTCACATCTCAGATAAACCTTATTCCTCCAGATCTTTCCCCAGCTCACATCTCAGATAAACCTTATTCCTCCAGATCTTTCCCCAGTTCACATCTCAGATAAACCTTATTCCTCCAGATCTTTCCCCAGTTCACATCTCAGATAAACCTTATTCCTCCAGATCTTTCTCCAGCTGTTCCTCTTCTCAGAGCCAATTTCCCTTCATGAGGTAATTCTCCTCCGTCACATGACAGTTGCCAACCAGGCCGGGACTGTCAGGTGCTTCCTCCAAGGTACACGCAGCCAATCATCACATGTTTACAGCTCTTATGACATCAGAAGGTACACACAGCCAATCACCACGTTTGTACAGCTCATATGAGACCAGAAGGTGGTGTAAATCACACACTCGGGGGGCAGCACAACGCTCCACCTCGGATGCATGCACAGACACCCATGATTGACCAGTGTTGATGTGATGATGTTGATGTGATGTAAGGTCCCTCCCTGTCCATTTTCCTTTCTCAGGTTCCCAGCCGTGAACAGCTGTGGCGTCATTAGGGATGAACTCACCATCTCATTTTCTGTTGTGCCACTCAGGATAATTTGTTAGTGTGTCCCAGATAAACACTGATCAATGTTTGAGATATACTCAGTGATGAAAGACTCCACCAAACCTCTGAAGTAGGTCAGAGGGGCAACTGGTCTGAAATGCGAGGGTCAATGAGACCAGGCCCAGACCTCAAGTTATGTTGACAAATGTCATCTTTCAGTATTTCACTATGAACCCTGGTGACCAAAAGGTTTGAGTTAAGTACATGTATGTTCATGTATTCCACAGCAAGGAAACTGTAGGATGCCATTGGCATTA
Organism: Brachyhypopomus gauderio; assembly: GCF_052324685.1. NCBI lineage: Eukaryota > Metazoa > Chordata > Actinopteri > Gymnotiformes > Hypopomidae > Brachyhypopomus > Brachyhypopomus gauderio. The sequence goes on from NC_135227.1 coordinate 19,103,936, forward strand.
AGAATATGAGCAGATGGGTCCCGTCTCGTTGTTTAGCACGCAGACGTCCTGCACACGTCTCTGTCCCTCAATCTGCCCTCTGTCTCTAGTTTTGTGTCCTGGAAGACAGCCAGGAGTGGTCAGGACAGAACAGAGTGAAAGAGGAGCGGGACTATCGAGACTGGGGCAGTCCGCCTTTCACTCTGTCCAGTCTTGCATGTCAGGCACGTGTAATCAGACCCATTCAGCACACGTAACACATAAAGGCCGTGGCACAACATGAATGTTATATGCACTGCAACACACCGTGGTCTGACCTTAGTTCTAGTTGATATGGAGGTGGCGTGTCTCCTTTCTATACCTTAAGTCTTCACGAGCTGACGAAGGTTAGCGACACAGAAGAACAGCTCTAGAACAGAGGATGATGTGAGAGCAGCTCTAGAATAGAGAGATCTGTAGTGATATCCACTGTTAGTGAGCGCAGGGGAGACCAAGATAAAAAGGATTTAGAAAGACATATCTTCTGTTTCTTAGTCATTGAGTTACAGAAAAGTTTCCCCAAGCCCAAGTGCAACATAATGTGAGGTGTTCACGCACCCCTCACAACAGAAGTACCTGTTCAGGTGAGTTACCTCACTTTGGGCTTGCAGAGATGTACAAGTCCAACTTGGATTATCTGAGGCCCGAACTCCACTGAGCCACAAGGTAAAGGGGAGGAGTTAAAGGAAAGGAGCACAACATCTGAGTGCTTCCCAAACCTCTCAAGGAGGTGTTCGGCGTGGTAGTGGGGGGGAAAAGTGGACCTGACTACCGAGGGCCCGAGTAGGAAGAGAGGCCCATTTTGATCATGTGCCTCATTTACTGGCATTTATAAGGGTCCACTGACATTGAGAGTGTACAGGGCCCAGAATTTGCTGTTATGCCCCTGGGTGTTTCACAAACCTTTCAAAGACTAGTATTGCAATACTAGTACCAGTTTCTCCACACTGAGACTGATAAGTGCCCCATGAACAAGAGAATGTTTTAAGAACAGAACCACATTTCCATTGGTTTGAGGGTCCAACAATTATATATAGATGTGGCCAGTCTCTTTCCTCCGAAACCATTTATAAAAGAGAAAATATCACAACCTCAGACACACACACACACACACACACACACACACACACACACACACACGCACACGCACACACACGGACGCAAACACAAACACACACATATATATTGCAAACGAAGACATACATGGACGCACATGAATAAAACACACCGCAGGCATCTGATTCAGTGATTGCAAATCAGATGTAATTAAAACGACAAAGGGTTAAAAGTAAAAAGTGAGAGTGATAATGTCACGTAGACAAGTGAAGACATAATGCACGACACTGGCAATCAGAACGACAGACTAGCTGCATGACAGCAAAGGTCCAGGACAGAAGGGCAGAACTCTCCCTCTCCTGCGTCCACGGTGTTAGGACCAGTGATGGCTTAGTTACTTTGAAAAAGTAATACGATTACTAATTACTGATTACTCCTTTCAAAAGTAACTTAGTTACCTTACTGATTACTTGATTTTAAAAGTAACTACGTTAGATTATAAGTTACTTTAGTAGTTATATTCAGCAGCAAAATTAGTTTTTCCAATACTCACTTTATTGGAAGTGCATTTTAAACAGTAACAATGTATCTCCTGACATTTAAATAATGTATCTCCTGACATTACGTTTGTGTTATTGGTATTTCTTTACACTACCACATATTGTTACGGAGAACACTGCACAGAATGACGTGAACGCGCTACGGTCGAGCGATACAGTCGAGCGCTACGGTTAGACGCAAAAGCACAACTGTGGCAAGAAGAAAGCAAAAATATATATTTTTACTAAGGAAAATAAAAATAGTAACGCACAGTTACTTGGATAAGTAACTTTAATCTGATTGCTGGACTGGATAGTAACTCGTTATATTACTCGTTACTGAAAAAAGTGGTAAGATTAGAGTAACGTGTTACTAAGTAACGCGTTACTGATATTACTGGTTAGGACGCTGCCTCTCCTGTAGGCCACTGGGGTTCCCCCTGTCCAGTCAGTGCTGTTACCCACTACACATCTTCCCATACCTCTCTCACTCCTGGTCTCTCCCCCAGTCATGCTCTCAGTCCTCCAGTGCAACACACCCCAGGGTGTGTGTGCTCTAGCTGTGGAGAACACCACACAATGGGCGTGGGGAGAAGAATCCTCTGTTGGTTTGGAAACAAAGGCCCTTGGAGTCGTGCTTTGACCCGCCACGGTTACACCAGCTTCCGGTACTTTTGTTTCCAAACCCCCCGAGACAGAGAGAGGAGGAGATCAGATAGAACAAGGACCCCTACCTGCTCTCTCGCTCTCTCTCTCTCTCTCTCTCTCTAACTCTGCCTCTCCTGCTGTGAGGTTAATTTAACTTCTGTTGCTAATTAACGTATGGCATCACTACAGGGGGAAGCCAGGAGAAGGGCTCTCTCTCTCTCCCTCTCTTTCTCTATCTATCTATCTCTGTTTTTCTCTCTCACTCCCCATCTTTGTGTCTCTCTGCCTGTTTTACCGTCTCACTCTGTTTCTCTCCTTCTCACTGCATTCTCTGTTTCTCTCTTTATCTCTCCTCTCTCTTCTTCTCACTTCGTTCCCCCCTCCCTCTTTCTCTCCCTAAAGGTTCCGCTCTACCTTTTTATTCAGGTCTCTCTGTGGTACTTTAAATGGAAATTCTTTTCAATGGGGTGAAAAGCAGAAGGACAGGGAACGAGAGAAAGAGGTGTAGAGAGAGAAAGAGAGGGAGAGAGAGAGAGAGGTGTAGAGAGAGTGACAGAGGAAGAGAGAGAGACAGTAGGCAATAGGGAGGGGGGGAGAAGAAGGAAAATAGAAAGATGGGAGACAGAGGGAAAAATAGGAAAAGAATAGTGGTGGAAGAGAGAAGGGGAGAGAGAAGAGAGAGAAGGTGTATCTTGAGTGTGTAGTACTGGGGCCATAAAAGGTATCACACACACACACATAGAAGAACGTGCACACACACACACACACACACACACACACAGAGGTACACACACACACACACACACACACACACACACACACACACAGAGGTACATACACACACACACACACACACACACACACACACAGAGGCACACAGAGGCACACACACACACACAGACACACACACAGAGAGACACACACACACAGAGAGACACCCACACACAAAGGAACAAACACACACAGAGGCACACACACAAAAAGGAACACACACACAGACACACACACACACACACAGCGGCACACACACACACAGAGGCACACACAGGCGTGAGCACACACACACACACGCAGGCACGCGCACACACACACAGGCGTGCACACACACACACACACACGCACACACACAGACACACACACACACACACACACACACACACACACACACACACACACACACACACACACACACAGAGGCACACACACACACAGGGTAAAAATGGAGAAGAAAAGATTTTAGGCTTTGAGGGTCACGACCCCGTTACTCTGGTGTAACTGTTGTTACTCAGCCTTCACTCTGGTGTAACTGTCGTTACTCTGCCTTCACTATGGTGTAACTGTCGTTACTCGGCCTTCACTCTGGTGTAACTGTTGTTACTCGGCCTTCACTCTGGTGTAACTGTTGTTACTCGGCCTTCACTCTGGTGTAACTGTTGTTATTCGGCCTTCACTCTGGTGTAACTGTCGTTACTCAACCTTCACTATGGTGTAACTGTCGTTACTCAACCTTCACTCTGGTGTAACTGTTGTTATTCGGCCTTCACTCTGGTGTAACTGTTGTTACTCGGCCTTCACTCTGGTGTAACTGTTGTTACTCAACCTTCACTCTGGTGTAACTGTTGTTACTCGGCCTTCACTCTGGTGTAACTGTCGTTACTCGGCCTTCACTATGGTGTAACTGTTGTTCTGATTTGGGCTGCACACTATAACGAGTGTGGACACATTTGGAAATGCCAGTAGAACTGAGCCCTCCATCTTTAATTACAACCACAACACAACGTCAGGTGCTGCAGATCCTACTGAAGATGCTTCTCATGCTTGATTCAGACAGGAACCCAGCAGTGGACCTCTGCTGTTGAGATGTTCTACTGCAATGATGCGTCAATTACATTTGAACCCTGTTACGCATAAACAATGGTTTTGTCTGTCAAACCCAAACCCTTGACTGCAGTAATGTTGAAGGCTCCTCTCAGCAGTTGTAAGAGCCATGAATGTCAGAACTCACCATGAAGAGGTCTCGAGCGCCAATATCCAGGGCCAGGAGAAAAGCCTTCTCAAAACGCTGGTGTCTGGAAGAAAGATGGCACAGAACATTCCAGAATATCTCTAGATTTCTACATTTATTGTTCACCGGTGTTCAGGATATATGCGTGTGTGAAAACATCCAATGACATAATGGTTTGGATGTTCAACTGCATACACACACACAGACACATATATGCACACATATAGTGTATGCATATAGTGTATGCATGCACACACATACATGCTCATACACACACACACACACGCGCGCGCACGCGCACACACACACACACACACACACACACACACACACACACACACACACACACACACACACACACACACACACACACACACACACACACAACCAGTCAAAAGTTTGGACACACCTATTCTGTTTTTTTCTTTTAGATAAAAACAGGGAAGACACCAAACAAATAAAATAACGTCTTAATATAATAATATGTTATTACACTCTAATTAACCACTGGGTCTTGGTGTTCTGTTGAGCAGCTTCATGAAGCAGCACCTGTGATGTTTCTCCATCAGTCCTGAAGACCTTCACACACATGCAGAGAGCCTGTAGAGTGAGAAACTAAAGTTCTGAAATAAACCTGCTGAGGATACAATTAAATTGTGGGAGTGTGTGATGAGAATAAATTCATATAGAAACACTTTTCCCAAATTATATTTGTAAGCATAATCCATTAGATTAAAATGCCCTTTTTACTATTACGAACATGTATTTAGCCAGGTGTG